>NC_143251.1:132517272-132817727 GCF_984573655.1 Nuphar pumila
TGCATAGCTTGACTTGCTTGATTGACTGCAATAGGCTATATCATGGCGAGCGACCGTAAGGTAGATAAATCTTCCCACGAGTCGTTGATAATTGTCCTCAATAAGCTCCCCCTTAAGCCTGTCTACTCTTTTTCCTGCTTCACATGGAGTTTTAATGGCTTTGGCTCCAAGCTTCCCTGTTTTCTTGAGGATATTCAATGTGTATTTTCTTTGAGATAAGAAAATGCTTCTTTTTTAGTATGCCAAGTCAATTTCGAGAAAGTATTTAAGCCTCCCTAGGTTTTTGATGTCAAACACTCTATGTAGGTATTCCTTAGTACTGACAATTTCTTCCTTGTGATTCCCAGTTAGAACAATATCATCCACATAGACCAAGACTACAGTGATGTTAGGACCAATTTTTTTAATAAATAAAGTGTTGTCGCTAGCGCTTCGAAGTAAGCCATTTTCTTCAAGAGCCAAGCTTAGCTTAGAGTACCATGCCTGTGATTATTGTTTTAGACCATAAATGGCCTTCTTCAACTTGCACACAACATTGGGTTTTCCTTCATCAAGGTGCCCTGGAGGTAATTCCATATATACTTCTTCTTCAAGCTCGCCTTGAAGAAAATCATTTTTTGATGTCAAGTTGGAACATATCCCATTCAAGGTTACACGCCACCTAGAGGAGAATTCTAAGGGTATTCATTTTTGCCACAGGAGCAAAGGTCTCGGTGTAGTCGATCCCTTGTGTTTGGATATATCCCTTGGCTACCAAACGAGCCTTATACCTTTTAACTGTTCCATCACTCTTATATTTGATTTTGAAGACCCATCGACATCCAACAATTTTTTGTCCAATAGGTCGAGAGACAATCTCCCAGGTTTGGTTTTTTTGAAGAGCATCCATCTCTTCTTCCATAGCTCTTGCCCATGTTTTTTGAGTTTTGGCCTCTTGAAAGGTCGTGGGTTCATGCTGATTAATTTGACTCAGATATGCAACATACCTTGGTGACAATTTGTCATAAGATATGTGTTTTTCTAAAGGGTGAGCAACTGAATATGTAATAAAGTCTTGAAAATGAGCAGGACATCTTGAAGTCCTCTCAGATTTTTGAAGATATGGTTCATGAATGGGGACAGGGTCATCTTCTAGATTGGATTCGGCAGTCTCATGAGAGTCTTCATGAGATTTATGCATGACAATGAAATAATCCATACTTCTCAAGTTGGGCAAAATCAGGTTTCTAACCTCTATTTCATTTTCACAATTTTGTTGTGAGAAGTATGACACTTTTTCATTGAAGCTGACGTCCCTTGAAATAAGAATTTTTAAATCTTCAACATCAAAACATTTATATCCTTTTTGGGTTATCGAGTAACCAAGAAATACACATTTTTTTGCATGAGGGCTGAGCTTATCACGGTGACAAAGTGAAATCCACACAAACACTTCGCATCATAAAGTGTGTAAGTATTCATTTTGATTTTTCTTTCCTTTAAAATCTCTAGAGGAGACTTTTCTTGAAGATTTTTTGAGAGGAGTCTATTTATCAAGTAGCAGGCTGTCAAAATGGCTTTGTTCCAAAAAAAATTAGGGACATTACTTTGAATCATAATAGCACGAGTGACTTCAAGGAGGTGCCAATTTTTTCTTTCCGCAACCCCATTTTGTTGAGGTGTTTCAACACACGTGGTTTGATGATCAATGTCATGAGCCTTTTCAAATTCATCAAAGGCTTAATTTTTTTAATCTTTCCCATTATTTGTTCGGAGAGCCTTGATTTTGACGTCAAATTGAGTTTACACAAACTTGTAGAACTCTTTAAAGGTAGTCAAAGCTTCATCTTTAGATTTCATGAGGTAGATCCATGTGTATCTTAAAAAATCATCAATGAAAATAATGTAATATTTATAACCACCATTAGAGACTATAGGGGCCGGTCCCCAAACATCAGAATGAACTAATTGAAATGGTTTATTAGAGAGTTTTTCAGCTAATGAAAAAGGTAATCTACTAAGTTTTGCATACCGACAAGCATCACATAAGGTAGTGTCAAATTCGGCCTCGAGGATAAGAGACTTTAATGCCTTTTTCGATGGATGCACAAGACGATGGTGCCATAATTCTCCATTATGCTTTTTCGTGGTTATGAAGGCTTTATGATTCTAATGTTCACTCAAAAAATAAAGACCATTAACACACTTTCCTTCACCAATCATCCTCCTGGTCTGCCGATCCTGGAAAAAAAAATTAGTTGGAGAGAAGACCACATTGCAATCTATAGCCTTGGTGATTTGAGATACCGATAGAAGATTACAGACTAATGTAGGTATAATAAGACCTTTGCTAAAACCGTTATCGAAGAAATCTTTAAGCCCAAAGCCGTTGGTTTTGATTTTGGAACCATCAGCTAGGGAAACAAAACTGTCGCTTGTGGAATTTTCGTTATGTAAACCAGACTTGTCATTCATCATATGTTGAGATGATGGAGCAGATTGAGAAACATTCTCAACGGTCGCTGATGCTGCCATATTGTTGCCATTTTTTGCAAGAGATTGAACCAAATGCGTCAAGCTCTCAATAGTAAGCGGTGTTCCACTGGGTTCTTTTCCTTTCCACCCGGTTATGAGATCATCTTGATTTTCGATCCCTTGTTTATCAACTGACACCTGATAAGCCTCACGATTTTTATTTTTCATATTTTCTGGATTTCCGACAAGGAACAAACAACTTTCACGGGTATGCCCCATTTTTTTACAATGAGTGCACTTAACTCCTTTCCCCCAGTTTTTGTTGTTGGGAAACTATTGCCTTGATTCATTCTTACTTATCGTAAAGGCATTTTTTTCTTGTGCCTCAAAACTATCTGTATTGTCTTCTGAGTTCATTACATGCATCTGGGCTTCTTCTCTCATAATTAATAAGCAAACTGTGTTTAACGACGGTAATGATTGAGTCATCAAAATTTGACTCCTCAAATTTTCATACTTGAGTCCCAAGCAGGCCAACATTTGGAAGATTCGTTCATGTTCATTTTGTTTTTTAGCATCTAACGGATTACTAAAACTTATGGTGTATGAGTCCAACTCATCCCATAAACCTTTGATTTTCACATAGAATTCACTAAATGCGGTATGACTGGTTTTTTTAAGGCTACGTAATTCCTCGGTTATTTGAAATATTCTGACAATATTATACTATTCTTCAAACATTCCTTTAGCAGCCTCCCATATTTCTCCAGTCGTATTTAAGAACAAAAAACCATTTGCGATCTTAGGCTCCATGAAATCAAGTAACCATGACATTACAAGATGGTTGTTTGATTCCCATTCTTCATGTGTCGGGTCACTTACATCGGGTCTCATTTTTTTTCGATCACATAGCCCAATTTCAATTTGCTGCTCAGGAATAAAATAGCAGCTTTGGACCATTGTAAGTAATTGAAATCATTCAGAGATACATTAGTGATTTTGAGATTTGGACTGACCTGTTTTTGAATCATGATTTTCTGATGATCGATCTGGCTTCCACTGTTGCTTACGTCTGTCATGGAGTCGCCTGTTCTGCGCCCTCAACAATCTGGCTCTGATACCATGTTACGATTTGTAACAATCTTATGTAGCGATTTGTGTGGTGTGATTACTACCTTGATACGATTTATAGAAATCGTCATACCACGATTTACAGGCAAATCCATGCCACAATTTGTAGACTCATCATATCATGATTTACAGGCAAAATCAGGTTACGATTTACTTGATGTAGCTGTAGGGATTGTTACGATTTGTAAACATCTGCAGAAAAGAAGACACGATCAACACAAAAAATTTACGTGGTTCGATCGATATGACCTACATCCACGAAATGGCTAAGCCACCCTCAAAGTATTTATTAATAATCTTTATAGCCAGAGATACGCGGTTTTTATAGAGATGTAGAGAGGAGAGGATATACACTCTTAAGAAAGGTAAGACCAACGGTTATGGGCGGCCTGGGTGGTGATGGAGCCAAAGAGGGCAGCGGGGGTTTGCTCGCACCCAATATTTGGGTAAAATGTGTTGCCTAAACAGTCCTGGTAGACAACGTTGAACAGGTTGGGGGCGAATTCGATGGTGGGGAGGAGGGTGGTACACAGGACGAGGAGGTGATCAATGAGATCAGATAACCCATTAAAATTGTAGGGAACACGGTTTTCCAGGAGGGATGTGGGTAATGGTGGTGGTGGTGAGATGGATGTGGGGTGTGTAAATCACTATTTTCTCTGGGTAAAAGACATTCTTTAACCCTCTTTCGGAGGAATGTTTCTTATCAAAAAGTGTACCTTTTTAAAAAAAAATTCTCTCATTTGAAACGGTGAGAAAAATCATACTTTTTTCTATCTTTACTTTTCTTACATCTTTCTCCCTTCCAAACGTAGCCTAAAACATAACCAAACATGAAAAGTACTTCATGTAAAGCATGTGTTAAGCCAAGTAAATTATATAGAATACATATGTAAGTGTAAATTAAGCAAACACCTAGGCGTTTATGTTTTAAGCTGTCTAGGAGACAACACTAGTTAGAAGCTCTCTCTCTCTCTCTCTCTCTCTCTCTCTCTCTCTATATATATATATATATATATATATATATATATATATATATATATATATATACACACACGTGTGATATTTGGTGCCATTGAAGGCACAAGAACTATCGAGCTGGAAAACATGGGCTCAAACTTTATTGATTCAATCTGACCACATAAATATGTTCAGCATGGTTAATTAAATAAGAATTAAACCTTGGATAAAGTGATTTCACTATAAAAATATGATTTTTTGGCTCGTGAAATTTTAGCATATTATGGGCAGCTGATTTTTGAAGCCCTTAAAAAACCTGCTTACATGTTGCAATCACATGATTTAAAACTCATTTTCTGCTAAAAAAACCTTGTAGATCACAACAATAAGGTCTGATTTATAAAAATATCTATTTTTTTATTTATACTCGATAGTTTTATGCCTTCAATAGCTCTAAATTCTTGTTAAATTGATTACATCCAAGGCATGGTTTTTAGGAAATAAACAATGATAAACACATATAGAGGTTTAGACCAAACAAAAAAATATATAAATATATTTTTTAAAAAGGTCCTGGACAATTTGAGAGATAAATGACACATTGTTATATATATATATATATATGAGAGAGAGAGAGAGTAATGTGTAGGTTCCAAACCATTTATGTCAAACAATTTCAGACCCCTTTAAAAAAACTCACTTGCATGTGTTTTTTCTTAATCTAAACCTATAGATTTGTTTATCATTACTTATTTACTAAGAACTATGTTTTAGATCAAATCAATTTAACAAAAATTCTTGATTTTTAGTTAATAAAGTTTTTGATGTAATATGAACCTTTGATCCTTTTGTTGAGCTAAAAACAAATCTAAACATGAAAAGTGTTTAAACTAGTACATGTTTTTTACTAAATACTAAATAAGGCATAGAGGTCACGTCTATAGGTTTAAATTAAGTAAAAATATATGCAAATATGTTTTTTAACATAACCGCTTGGAAGATAAATGGTCTGGAACTTACACGTAATTCTCTCTCTCTCTCTCTCTCTCTCTCTATATATATATATATATATATATATATATATACTTGTATATAGAGAGAGATAGAGAGAGCAATGGGAACTTACACATTACTCTCTCTCTCTCTCTCTATATATATATATATATATATAAAGAGAGAGAAGGTTGCCACCAGTATGATCCGCATTGTTTCACACTCGGGTCAACAACCTCTTCCTCACTCAATCTGACAACACACGTGTTTATCATGGTTTCTTTGCTGGGTATCACGTCCGACAAAATTTCCCTGGAGTCGATCATAATTTTGAGTTGTGAAATTTTTGGTGTTCTGTAAGCTATTACTTTTTGTAGCCCTTAAAAGAATTCTTGTCATTACACAAGGTAATCAAATGATTCAAAATTGGTTTTTTTAAGTAAAAAAAATCATGTACATCATATTGGAAGGCCCAAGATGGGCACAGACAGGGCACAGTAAAACCTGTTCTACCATCTTTTAATTACGTTTCTTAAAAATGGTGAGGCTCCTGGCTTTGACAAATATAAGCATGGTCATGGCTGCAAAACTGAACTAGTCATATGTTCACCACATTCTCTAAAGACTACAAATTCGGCTAGGCATATTACACCCCCAAAAAAGGAATTATGGATTTATAAACCTTCTTGTGAAATTGAATATTCAATAACCAGAAGAAGCAGCCACTCCATGGGGAGTTATCATGTTATAAAACATTATATTACAATTTCCAATTCAGTCCTTCTTTTATATGAGGTGAGGAAAATGCATGTGTTGCCTATTTGATTGCTAACTACCGAGTTTGAAGAGAATAGGTCAGAATAAAGTTACAAACCTGAGATTCACAAAGTTGTATTATCCTTCTTCATTGTCATAATCCTCCTCATCTTCATCTATGTGCCTGTTAAGCTGCGCAAGCTGTAAAGGATCAATTACAATTTTGTTCATCTCGGATAATGACCACCCTGGGTATTCCTCATGCTTCATTTCTGGTTCTGTTGCAGAAATAGAAGCAGAAGCCGAAATGGAGGACGATGCAGGAGTGTTGCCATGTTCATCTAAGTCAATATTGAGGTCAAAGTTCCGCACAACTGGATTACTCGTACTACAAGATGCATTTTCCTTCGAGTCTTTGGCTTCAAATCCATCGTCTAGCCTTCTGGAAAAAGGGTAGTGTTTGTCTCCATTTTCAGGAGGGAGATCTACGTCATCTTCACATTTTCCAAAGTGAGCACTGTCTCTTTCATTTATCCTACTGCCACGACCTCGGCCTCTTCCTCTTCCCCTTCCACGTCCTCTTCCACCACTGTGGGTCGTCTCCTGCTGTAACAACAACGTACATATAGATTACGGTTCATACAATGGGTAAAGAATCTGAGATGACAGGAACCCTTACTAGGTTTGTTTTCAGGTCATAATAGGAAAAATGCCAGCAGGAAAAATACTGAATCGGGGGGTTCTACTCATTGCTAAAACGCTTTCAATAATCAGTCAACACAATGACGAACAATATCTTCATATGAATAAACAAACTATGATTTTCAGATTTTCTTGGAGCCTTTCAAATAATGGACCTAACACATATCTAAAGCATTTGTACATTTTGCATAATACTTAAATTTCTTGGTAAAGTCCATTGCACGCTATGGTTACGTAGAGATTTCATGACACAGAACATATATTTGAGATGGAGTAAAAATAAGCCATGCAGGCTAGGGGTTAAAGCATTTGTACATTTTGCATAATACTTAAATTTCTTGGTAAAGTCCATTGCACGCTATGGTTACGTAGAGATTTCATGACACAACATATATTTGAGATGGAGTAAAAATAAGCCATGCAGGCTAGGGGTTAACAAACGATGTGACATACAAAGTCCCATTTTGAGCAACATCATCATCAAGAAAATGGTGCTGAATATTGTGTTGAAGATTTAAGCATTTTTAAATATTTAAACAAATTTCCATTATCCTTGTGTTTCTCTTTACTTCGTTGTTCCTTTTTTTGGGGGTCTTTTTTTACGGCAAGCAGGGGCATCCCCTGATGGGATTCAAACTCAAGATTCCTCTGATGACATAGTGGAACTGGTCCAGCTATCTTATTCAACCCTTTGTTTTTATTTACTATTAGAAAAATGACTGCAAATGACTGCCATTTTAAGCTCCGTATCCTAATTTTACTTCTAAGATATATCATGATATAGCTAGGTATGGTTCCAGCACTTGATTCAAATGAATACGTCAGCTGAAGGCAATCGGAATCTTGAATCATGGTACTTACAGTCTTGGTCCGCTTTGACTCCTCGTCACTGTAGTCTTCATCTTCGACAACTTTCCTGCTAAAGAAAAAGAGAATGGTAATTAATCATGTCTTCCAATAATGATACGATACTCTATTAGACATAATGATATCATACCTTCTCCTCGGAAGACTTCTTTCATCACCTCCAGCATCAGTGCTACCTAGGTCTGGAACTTTGCTTACGATGTCTCTCAAAAAGTCGAAGACACTAAAGCTTTGAACACATTGTTTCCTGAAAATAAAGGAGAGCTATAAAAGAGGCTCTTGACCCAACTGATTCTGTACACTTGACATTACAAAATCACATTTTTGTGTGCATGCATGCATCCATCCGTTTGAAACCAATCAGTCATGAACGTGTATGTGTGTGTATTGAGTGCAGAAAGAATGCAGACATGTGTGCGCATGAGAGAGAGAGAGGTTATTGTGTTTTAAAGGACCATATGCATGCCAAAACTTAAAAAGTAAAAAAAAACGAACACTCAAAATCAGAGAGAAGACTTACAGATGTAAAGCACTCATTGTCTTTGCTCCTCTTTGCAGAGTTATTTCATACGTCCGGTCACAAAGATCTTGAAGAAACAATTCCAGCGCTTTTGCTACAAAGTCTAACTCAAATAATGTCACACTTTATATTTCAAACAAATTATACCAGAATTGCCAGTAAATAAGAATTAAAACATCACCATTATACTTGTATGTACACCAAAAAAAGGAAATAACAGAAAAGACAGGACACTGATGATGTTGTAAGCAGCATCAACCAACGTTTGAATACTGGATCTTGGCTTCAGATGGTGAAACCAGCCTCATAGAGTTCACAATATAAGGGTCACAATGAGGTCATTTCCCATTATTTTCAATCGACTATGAAGTTAAAAATAATTACAGCAATTTCCTGTAGTCACCTATAAAGTTGCAGCATACTTTTTTCAAAAGTTACTTTAATTCCGTCCACCCCTTTTGACTGTATGCAAATGGATGAACGACAATGTCCTGTCTTGACTTTTACACATTTTCTAGAGTCAACATACCACAACTCTAAGGGGAAAAAAAGGACATTATATATTCCTGACCAGGACCTTGGTCAGAATTTTCATAGGACCCATGCCCAACCTGTTTTCCTGGATAAGCCTGGCAGTACAGGTCAAGCCTGGTCAGGGTACATGGGACCTCTAATCCACTGACAGCAGTAAATGGCGGACTAACAAAAGGTAAACATTGTTACTCACACACTAGAAGTGGCACCGCCATAGCAATCTTTCCAATATCTTCATCAGCTTGCATAATCTTCTTGATTCGGGACTGCAAAACCATTATCGTGTTAGATGTGTTGAACAATTCAAGCACCCATGTGTTAACGTTTAAAACCTAAAACAAAAGGAGATTAAAAAACAAAAAAATCAGGACAGAATTGGACCATTAAACTTCTTTTTTCTGAAACAGAAAATTGGTCAATTAGCTTTGACCATCTAAATTTTGTACAAGATCAATGAGGCGCTTGTAGATCATGCCTGAACCTAGTTCACCTGCACCACGCTGCCCCAGACATGTCCGGCACTTGTACCCATGTTAACATGGACAGTATTCCCTGTCCTTTCATAACCACCGTCACACAGCTACATGCCATTTTCCAAAAGCTACCTTACAACTGCTATGTTTATTGAAGCTTTATTTAACTAAAATATTGCAACAGTTAACTCACTACTACAAGTACAGACTAAAGATAACATCCCTTTGAAACTAATAAAAAAGTTATTAAAGAAAAAATAGGAAAAAAGGTAGGTAAACAGATGACAATAAATCACCCCAGCCAAGACATTCACAACTCCAGGACACAAAAGTATGCACATAACCAGCCGCCAGTTATGCTCTTTTTGTAGCCAAGGTAGATTCAAAGAATCCTTAATTTAGCATGGAATATCCCTCTCAAACAATTTTTTCCATTTTCTTGTCTGTAAATAGAAATAGCTCATCATAAGGGCATTGTCATCTCTGGCTGTACACCCAGTAATACAAATAAATAGTACAGTTATTAGAAGAGCATGACTGCCAATCCTCAGAAGCCGCAGTTCAATATCTAAAGCAGTGGTCCCTTATTTCATGCCAAGATTCCTCAGCAACATAAGGACAAACTATGTAGTCAAAGGTGCCGACTAGGCACCTAGTCGGGCTAGTCGAAGGGGAAACTAGGAATCGGTCTGATTCCTAGTTTACCCCCATCAGGGGTACCAGTTTTCCCGACTAGGTGCCTAGTCTGCGCTTAACCTGTCCTCGCCTAGGCGCAAGAACAAGTACCTCTTTTTTTTTTACGATAACCAAGGTTTTATAAACCTCTCTCTCTCTCTCTCTCTCTCTCTCTCTCTCTCTCTCTTGTTCGCAACCCTCTGCCCGCCGCCACTCCAGCCTCCAGGTATGTGGCACACCTCTTCTTCTTCTCTCCCCCTTCCTCTTCTTCTTCTTCTTCTCTCTCAGTTTGTCTCTCTTTCTATCTCCCCCTTTCTCTGCCTCTTCTTCTTCTCTCCCCCTTCCCCTCATTTTCTTCTCTTTGTCTCTCTTTCTCCCTCCCCCTTCCTCTGACTCTTCTTATTCTCTCCCCCTTCCTCCGCAGCTCCGCCTCTTCTTATTCTCTCCCCTTTCCTCCGCCTCTTCTTCTTCTTCTATCTCTGCCCCCCCTTCTTCAATCAATTTTCTGATTTGCTGAAAAGGTTAATTTAATATAAGAGGTTGTATTGAAGAATGGTGATTAATCAAATTTTGCTGCGGCTGATTATTGTTTGTTGCTATAAGTTCTGTAATTGCTTTGTCCCTATTTTGTGAATGTGTTGAACTGTTATTACTTATTAGTATCCATGCAATATGTATATGTTTCTTTGATTTCTTTCCTCCAAATTGTGTATTTTTTATTAACATTTTTAATTGGGTGAGTTTAGTATTTACTCATTATATATATATATATATATATATGCATTTGTTGATTAATTTTATGTTGGATATATCTTTGCTGTTAGCCTTAATAATATTTGGGCAAGTTTTGTAATATAACATGTTTACTATGCTTGATGATAGCAATATGTTATGTTTCGTGCATTTGTTGATTAATTTTATGTTCGTTGTTAGTTTTAGCACTTTATTTTAAGAATTTAGATTGTTTTTAAATTATTTGGCATTTGTTGATAGTTGTGAGTTTTGCTTATTCAATTGTTTTTAATATTTGGGCAGGTTTTGTAATGTTCAACATGTTTTTTTTGGTCTATTGGTTATTGTTGATTGATTTTATGTTGCATACATGTTTGTAACTAATTTTAGCAGCTCATTTGCATATTTTTTACTTTTTTAATTAAGGTACCGACTAGTCCTGCCTAGTCTTTTTAGGGGGTCCACCGATTAGGCACCGACTATCGCTTTTGACTATATAGAGGACAAAGCACCCAGAATGACATTTTTGGTTTGAACCATGAAGTGTTTGTAACTTTATATTATGTCAAGTCAATCCAGTTTGAAACTTTGAATTTCTTGTGATTGAATAATGGCCACCCAACAACCTCAAGTCGCTAGTGGGCGGCTGGTGGTTGGCCGCTTGTCAGTAGACTGCTGGCGGCCACTGACCGACAATCATCTATAGCCACCCACCAGTGGATGTATAGAGAGAGTGAATGGCGGTATCAGAAAAAAAAAAGTTTCACCCTTTTTTTAGGGTCTTATGTAGCTGTGATGGATGGTTGGACACCTAACAAATTTGTGTTGGTTGTTGGTGGCCTGGAAGCAACCTGCCGAAGAAGGCCGGAGAGAGAGAGAGAGGGGGCTGAGCTCTCCCCTTTCTGTTGCCTGTTGTTGGCCATCGGCAACCATCGCCAGCATGTGGGAACTCCCAGTGGATGGTTGTCCTTAGGGCTGATAAAAAATCCAGTCCAGATCCGGATTCGGATCATAAGAATCGGGTCAGAATCAGAATCGGGGTCCAATCGATCTGATCCCGATCCCTAAAACAATGGTAACCGATCTGACTCGATCCCAAAAAAATGGGACCAGTTCAGGATCAAGTCGGGTCGGTTAAGATCCCGGAACCGGTTCCTAGGGGTGAGCCGACCCCGATCCCGGTTCCTAGGGGTGAGGTCCGATCCCAATTCCGGACCTCACCCGAGGATTGACTTTAGAACAGGATCGGACCGGAATTGTGATGGTCCGATCCCTGTCGGGTCGGGATCAGCCCTAGTGGTCCTAGTGGTAGAGCATACCGGGAGAGTTCAGTGTTTACAAGGTTGGGAGATGGGGCAGGCGTCACCAGAGTGGGAAGCATGTGGACAGGGAGTCGAAAGAGGTCGTTGAGATAATGAGAGGATGATTGTGGACCGTCCAAGTGAGCACAATCGAACGGTCCAAAATCAGCTGTAGATTTTGGACCAACCTTATGTTGGACTCTCTCTCTCTCTCTCTCTCTCTCTCTCTCTCTCTCTCTCTCTCTCTCTCTCTATATATATATATATATATATATATATATATATATATATATATATATATATAATTGAGCCAAACACCCCTTATTCATGCTCGGCTTATATATGCTTTACGAGCTGCTCATGGCTCGGTTCGCTATTGGTGTTTGGCTTGCCAAGCCTATTTCACAAGTTGGGACAAGCTCTTTATGAGCCACAACCAACAAGGGCAATTAATCATCTCATTTCCAGCCTTAGGGCAATTAATCAACGTCAATATGCTAGCTCATGAAAATACCATAAAATGGAAGGCACATTTGGAATGAGGGCAAGAAATTACATTTTCACAACATAAATTATGAGGAAAGATGAACAAGGGACCACTTGCCTGATTCCTCTAACAGCACTTAAGAACTCACTTAGCTTGCAATTAACCACAACCAACAAGGGAGGAAAAAAAGTGAAGAGATTAGGACCATAACTAACATCCCCAAGATTAACTCAAACTTATCTTCTATGGTAGGAGTGAACAGAATCAACCACATAGGAGAACAAATGTTTCTCCATATCAGCCCTAACCATGAACATCACATTTTCAGCACATTACCTATGGCTTCATGACCTATCACCTATGGCCTCAGATCTACCATACTCTATTAGTTGCTATCCTCAATAAAACCACCTTTAGAGAAAGACAAAAGCCTCCAGGTGATGATAATCCTACCAAGAAGAGCTCTAGAGCTGACTCTAAGACCCTCGAATCCTTCCTTCCCAAATCCAAACACCCCAGATCCGATCAAGAGCTATTAATGATCCCATATGTTTCAGAAATAAGAACCAACAAATATTTGTTTAATTCAACAGAGTGCACTAGACAGGGTTAATGGAAAACCCAGCCAAACTTTCTATGGCTTTGGCTGTCTCAACTCCCCTCCCAATTCACGGAGATGTTCGGTATACTAAAGAGCTCTTTTATGTTTTCCCTCTTCCTTAAACTCCCACTTATCAGCAGCAGCATCTTTTCATAGAACTTTGTTCTATCCAATTTATATAAGTAATTGTACTGAGACCCTCCATATATGGTCATGCTATGCCCTTGCACTATACTTAATCTTCTCCCTAATAATTTATTCAACAATACCCATAAAGAGCTCATTAGATCCATCCAATGTCAATCTGAGTAGAATATCTATGCTTTTTAGACATATAGAAGTATCAAGATACATGGAACCACATGGAAGTGTGATGATGAGACATCAACTCTTTTAGGTGGGGTCAAAACGGGCAAGGCTGATATTAACCTTTTCCCATAATCTTCAAAGTACACAAAATGGTCAAGATCTACATTAACGAAGGTTAAACAACCAGAAAAATGCAGGGTTCCACTATTTAAACAAAAGAGTGTGGATGTGAAAATTGTGATGAAAACAAGAATGTAGAATGTGGTCGAACCAGTAGGATAGGCTAGTTACACAGAACTTCAAGCTGCCACAACACAAAACAGACATCTTGACCAGACATAACCATCGAAGATCATGAAATATCTCTAAGGCTCTGTTTGGGAGCTGGAGATGGGAGGGGAGATGTTGAATTAATAAATGTTACCTACCCCATTTACCCTCACTGATGTCTGGTGATGGGAGTGGAGATGAGCTTTTTGTAACAACATCCTCACAAGAATGTAGTTCACAACTCCACTCCCATCACCCATTTTCTTCTCTCCAAACTGGCTCTCAAACAGAACCTAAGAGAAGAATTGCATGCACCCAAGTGTAAATTATTCTGGGGAAGAAGTGTAGCGATCAAGAATGGGATTAGCTAAACCCACTGTCCTAATCATCTTATGAACATGGTCCTAACAAACACCATGTACTTTTTGGCAACGCTAAACAGAAAAGATACAAGTATGTTCCAATGCAAAGAGTTGCTAACAGAAAAAAACTGTATGAGCAAGGCAGAGTAGGAAAAAAACTGTAGTTTCTCCATTACATCATTCTCTATATACAATTATGTAGGCAACAAGGTTCTTGATAGGATAATAACCCCAAGTAGAGACTGGTACAATTCAATACAATATTTTGTTCATTTAGAATTTGATCGTTCCATAGAACCATAATTTGGATTATATTTATTTATTTGCAGACTGCAATCCAAACTGACGACAGGTTTTTGGAGTTAGCTCATCCCTGCAGGATCACAACTCTTTGTCTCAGCCATTATAGTAAGTTTGTCGTCCGGGGCATAAGCAGGCATGGATTGACATAGGAGCTCCTCTAAGTGCTACAGTCGGTGAAGTCACTCTAGGACGGATTTTCAATGCGATCATCATGTCTTTTCTTCATATATTTCAACATGAAAAGCAAACACTCCGTGACGGATCACCAAATGTCTACACACTTAAGCATTCGAATCCCGAAAAACATTTTTTGCTCATTCCAGAAGATAAAGAGCTACCCACTATTTTTTCCTACTGATCAATCCAAGCTGGGCACCAACAAAATAAAGTTTGTGTGGATGCAAAGTTCCTCAAAGGCACCACTCACGCTGCTTTCAAGAACTTACAAACTCCACAATTATCGGGTTATGTATCCAGGAACCTAAATCACGAACTTTTCAATGCCAATCATTCAACTCAGCGTCTAATTCATAATGAAAATCCCAATTTACCTAATTTTGACCAAACTCGACCACCAACGAATCAAACCCTTATGAAATAGACGCCAAACCCACCATGCAAAAAGCAATTCTTTCAAAAAAAAGAGTTAAAAGAAAAACACCTACATCACCATCATCAGCAACGTTCCAATCAACCAAAACCCTAATCCAACGAGCTCCCAACAAACTAGAAAAACGAAAAAAAAAGAGGCAATAAAAATCCATGACGTCGAACAAAACAACACAAAAATCACAAACTAGGGCGAAACAAACACCGAAAAAAAACCCAAAAATGATGGAAAAAAGTAAGCGTACCGCCGGGAAACGTGTGTCGAGCTTCTTCCTCATCTCTTCAGATTCCGACCATCGATTCAGACTCCCGAACGCTAAGGATAATTTATGAAAAAATACGAAAAAAACCTAGAAAATATTTCTCATCCCGTCGAGAAATCGACGGGAAAAAAGAAAACCTAATTCTTTTTGCCCTAATTTTTTCTGGGGATTTTTTCTTCCTTTTTTTCTTCGACCGTGGAGATTGGGTGAGAGGAAGGAAGGGACCGAACCCGAATGGAGATCGCAACAGTGGTGTCAATGGGTCGGGTTTGACTTTGACCCGATCCGTACCAAACCTATAAGGTGTTTGCTGATAAATAAGAAGGCCCGATTAGAATCCGGGTCGGACCTAAAGGATCCATTCAATATATGGAACTGGGTATGGTTTGTGAAATTTCATACCAGACCCGATCACGACCTGAATTTTGATTAAGATCCGTAAATTTTCAATGTAAAAATGATAAAAATTATTATTTTACCGGGTATAGTTCATGTGGTTTCTCTTATGGTGTGTCCAACTAGTCTTGGTTCCCAACCCAGTACCATCATCTCAAATCATATTTGCATCTGGTTCTACCTGAGTCAGAACCAAACCCAACCCATTGATGGCCCCCTACCGTGGAGATTGTTTTCCTGGATCTATAATCCTGACCCGATCCGATTTGTTGTACGTTCGTTAGCAGCTCGTGTGGGACTATGGTCGCATCTAGGAAATACCAAGTCCAAATAGTCGGATAAGTTTGGCCAGATTCTGGTTCAGACTTAGATTTACTTTGGATCAGTTAAAATCGAATCTGGATCCTGCTTACTTAAAACATGACATGTACACGTATTCAGATTCGGATTCTAGTTGGGTTTGAATCCTAGTAGGACTCTGACTCCAATTCAGATTCAGATGCAAAACCCATTTGGGAGTTTGGGTCTGATTGTTAATTAGTTCCTACATCCAACCAGTGGGATGTGGATTCAGGTCAGATATCGGACAATATCCGGCTGTTGACATCCCTGGGCACTAGAGCTAGTAAACTAGCCAAACAAAGGTGTTCGAGCTCAATTGGTTCGTGTGGTGAGCAGAACCAAGCTCGAGCCACTTGTTAATAAAAAATTACATATTTTTGAAGCTAAAAAAGTAGAATTTGGACTTTAAACGTACTAAGCCAAGCTCAAATTTAGGGGTGTCAACGGGCCCGATCCTGACCCAAACCTGATCCTATAGGGTTAGGGTTTTGTTACAAAGAAAGGAGTCCAATTAACTATTCAGGTTGGATCTATGAGGCCCAGATATCACTAAAAGAAAATTGCGTATCAGCGATGGACGCCAGCCATTGCTAAGCCGTCGCAAATCCGTCGCTAAAGACATTAATGACAGATTTTGTGATGGATTAGCGACAGATTAGCGACGGATCATGTCTGTCGTTAATCAGTCGCTAAATAGATATTGATTTGGTTTTGCGACAAAATTTAATTTGTCGGTACTATTTAACGAGGGATATGTAACTGTCGCTAATGTCCATCGCCAATTTGGCGACGGCCATTAGCGACGGATTAAATTCTGTCGCAAACCGACGACTGCTTCAAATTGGTGACGGAGTAGTGACGGATAATATCTGTTGCTAATTTTCAAAAAAAAAAATTTTTTTTTAATTTTGCTGAAACTCGAGAAAAATTTCTCGTTATACAATTCATATAACCTGCTTATAAAAATTAAAATACACATAAAAAATACATATACAGGTAGAACAAATTTAACATAAGTTCTAAGTTAAACAAACTTTAACAACGAAATACAGTCCTTGCCAAGTTATAATTAGTTACAAGTACGTCAAACAAATTAAACAAATGAATCTAATCCTCGCCAAGATTTTGGGCATCATTATCTTCATTTTGTCGATCCGCCCCTCCCTCCATACCTCCATCAGCTCCTCTACATTGATCATCTCCAGCATCCTACAAGAGAACAAAAATGTTAGTATTTATAAACAAAATATAATGAAATAAATTATATGCAATGCACCTAATCTAATGCAACAAAGTAAATGATTGAATGACACAGAGAATAACAATAAACTAAAAGACATTAACAGAATTCAAATATGTGTTCTAAGACTGAAAAACAAATATATAGTGACTCAATCATGCAGATATGTGTTCTAAGTTTGTCAAAGAATTTCACAGTAATTCACACATGCATATATAGTTTATAAGGTTGTCAAATAAATGTGTTATGTATCACAATCATGCATATATGTGTTATAAGACAATCAAAAAACTTTCATAGTGATGAAATCATGCTTATATGTGTTCTAATGTTGTCAACAAACTTTCATAGTGATTCAATCATGCTCATATGTGTTCTACAACAGTCAAAAAACTTTTATTTTGATTCAATCATGGATAAATGTGTTCTAAGAAAAATTTTATAGTAATTCAATCATGCATATGTGTGTTCTATGGTAGTAAAACAATTTCATAGTAATGAAAGCATGCTTATATGTGTTCTAAGGATGCCAGAAAACTTTCATAGTGATTCAATCATGCATATATGTGTTCTAAGGTTGTCAAAAAACTTTCATATTGATTCAATCATGCATATATGTGTTCTAAGGTTGTCAAATAACTTTCATATTGATTCAATCATGCATATATGTGTTATAAGATTGTCAAAAAACTTTCATATATGCTAATATCATGCTCATATATGTTATAAGGCAGTCAAAAAACTTTCATAGTGATTCAATCATGCTTATAATTGTTCTAAGGCAGTCAAAAAACTTTATATGTGATTCAATCATGCGTATCATGTTCTAAGGCAGTAAAAAAACCTTATAGTGATTCAATCATGTTCATATGTGTTATAAGGCAGTCAAAAAACTTTATATGTGATTCAATCATGCGTATCATATTCTAAAGCAGTCAAAAAAATTTATAGTGATTCAATCATGCATGTATGTGTTATAAGGCATTAAAAACTATCATATATGTTAATATCAGGCTCATATGTGTTTTACGGTTGTCACAGTGATGAAAGCATGTTTGTATGTGTTCTAAGGTTGTCAAAAAACTTTTATAGTGATTAAATCATGCATATATGTGTTATAAGGCACTAAAAAAAATTTATAGTGACGAATTCATGCATATATGTGTTGTAAGGTTGTAAAAAAACTTTCATAGTGATTCAATCATGTGTATATGTGTTATAAGGGTGTCATAAAAATTGTATAGTGAATCAATCATGCATATATGTGTTATAAGGTGTCAAAAAAAATCATAGTGAGGCAATCATGCATATATGTATTCAACCATGAATATATTAGCTTGAAATCTAACGACATGAAACAAAAGACATGAATCTTTATACCTGACGGCCACCGAAGCTCATGTTGAATGTAGACGAAGTTCTCCTGTCCTAGAAAAAGTTGCAAAACTCATTACGAACAATGTTAGGAATGACTTTATTTAAAAAGTACTGCATTTTGTCCTCAAGACGCTGACAGACACCATCCCAAGACATAGCAACGTCAATCGGACATTGTGAGTTGATGCTGGCGGAAGAACTCTGAGAGTTGTGGCTGCAAGAGGCAACTACTGGTGTGGTGTTCATATTACTCTCAAACCCGAATACACGACCCTTTTTGGGTTCACCAGTTGTAGTCACCCTTGCTGTAGGATCAAAAGGCAGATGCTGAGTGAAGTCATCACCATATCGTTGTACCATTTGTTGCTCGTATGACTCCTACAAAGTAATGATTAAAATATGAATTAATAATTTAGAATTACAATGTTTATGATAACGTAATTCAAAGTAACTTGTATATTATAATATTTATTATTACAATAAATACATACCAATGTCGCTCTCGCCTTCTCTGATGCAAAATCTCTCATGCTTTTAAGTTTATGTGTTTCAACAAGCACATCCTTGTAAGGTACAATGTCTCCTTTTTTTGCTTCCTGTAATGTTAAATGATAAAAAAATTGATTAATAAGTATGCAGAAATACTTACAAATTTGATTATATATATATTGATGAGTTACAATTTTCTTTTGGTGGCTCCCAAAAGTCCTAGATCCACCTGTGTGTAGATGAGCATCAGGCATCTTCGCTCGGTTTTGTGCAGTATTTGCTAAGCGGTTTCGAAATTCATTGCTCGCCCACTTGTCGCACATGCCCTCCCAATAATCTCTCCTGATAGTAGAAGGCTCATGGCCCTTCCACTGCAGTGGATCATCTATCCCACCAGTTGCTTTTATTGCTGCAGTCTTCATATTGTGTAGCATATCGGTAATCGATTGACAACCACCTTCTGTCACACTACCCTCGTGTATTTCTCCTCGTTCGCAGTCGTGAAGTGATGAGAAACCTACAATTACTTTTAAAAAGTTAACACACATAAATATGAAATAATTAGTTATGATAAACGATTGCATACCATGAATGAGGACATTAATCTGACCAATACCTCTGCCAGGTACTCTGACTTCTTTGTACTCGGATATAAAGTATAGTAAACATGTTGAGCTTGCGAGGTTAATATGAATGGTTCATATGTTCCAAATCTTGAATTATGATTCACCCCCACAATACCTGAGGCTTTGTCGACTTTTGTTGTTGTGGGATCAAACCAATGACACTTGAATAAAGTTACACTATTATTTGTGCCTAAGTCAACTCCATTATTTCTTCTATAACACCATAGTAGTCATGTTTATTTTCATCGTAGTTGTTACCCTTAACGCACACGCCACTATTTATCATTGACTTGTTAACGCCGTAGTCTTTTGTATGGAATCAATAACCATTTATGATGTACCTGTTGTAACATTGCATAACTTTGGTCAGACTATTTTGTAAATCACATATTCCTTAATCTTTAACATCATCATGGCGGACCTACAAGCATAAACAATGATTGTGACCAATTAAGTATCTTATTGTTATTTACACAGAAAAAATTTATACCATCGTCCTTACCAACTCTTTCAACCATGCTACAAACTTATTTTCACGTTATTTCTGTACTTATGCATCAGTGAGATGTGAAAGTTTTCTTCGCAACTCTAGATCAAATCGTATGCACTTAACAAATACTTATATTACTGAACCATGTACGCACGTATAGAACTTAGTGTTACCTATTAAGTATACTTACTCGATGTATGGGTCGATTGCTGAGCAATTAAAAATGATATAGATTCTACAAATTGATTGTTCTTACACATCATGCATGGGCATTTGATCCGACCGGTGGGATCCACTGTACTGACACTTGTTGTTGCGAATTTAATAAAACTGTTGACACCATCCATATATTCATGTGACACTTCATTATCAACTATCATACGGTACATCCATTCACGGTTTGCAGTCATTTTGTTCTATAATGTTACAGATATTATCATCACCAGTTAAAAGAGAATCTTAATAATGCTATGATAAAAAAATATCTAAATTTTTTATTAATTCTTGTTTGATGATTGTTTGTGAGCAATTTTTTGTTTCAATTAATGTGTAAATTTTCGTGTGTAACACCATTACATCATATTTATACACATCACAAGGATATTTTGAAATATAAAATCACATTTCATAAAACGATACATTCATTTGAAGCATATTTTTATGATACAATTTCACATGGAAGGCATAATCAAATGGAAAATAACTTCATGCAAGCATGAATACAGACACATCAAACATTGCAATACATTCAAATCATTCATATCAAAACATATGTCAAACATGTACCTGCAGCAAATACACTCCAATATCTCGCTAACTACTATCATGCTGAGCATAGAATCCGTACTCCAAAAATAAGAACCCTTCTATTCTCATACATTAAAATCATGCACAGCATGATCTTCAAACTCCATCAAAGCAGTCCTAGATATCCACAACTAAGAGAGTGTGTGAACAGAAAAATGTTGCATCCAATAAATTAAATAACATGTGATGTGCTTGCATCACTTACTCACCACGGGTATTTACCCGATTTGAATTGCTTTTGCCTTTGCATTTTTTTCTTATTTCTTTTCGCATTGCATTTTTACCCACATGTGATGCTTAGCACTAAGCATCACACAATTAGCTCAGCAACGTACCTACGAAGCACAAATATACAAAACAATACAGGGAGGAGGCTCGACCCCTACTTGGCGAAGAAGGAAACAGGAAAGGGTTGGAGTCCCTCCCTCGCATCTCGTAAGAAAGGAAGGGGATCGGCCCCTCCCTCTCATCCTGTAAGACAGAGAGACATGCCCTACCTGGCGAAAAAAAAGGAGGGGGCTCAGCCCCTCCCTCCCATCCCGTAAGACAAGGGACGAAGAAAAAAAGCAGGGAGGGGGCTCAGCCCCTCCATGGCAAAAAAATGGGAGAGGGGGTCGAGCCCCTCCCTCGCATCCTGTAAGACAGGGAGACAAGGAGGGGGCTCAGCCCCTCCCTGGCGAATAAAAAAAAATAGGGAGATGGCTCGACCCCTCTCTGGCGAAAAAAAAGGGAAGGGGGCCGAGCCCCTCCCGACCATCCCGTAAGACAGGGAAGAGGCTCGTCCTCTCCCTAGAAAAAAAAAGGGAGGGGGCTGAGCCCCTCCCACGCATCCCCTAATATAGGGAGGAGGCTTGGCCCCTCCCTAGCAAAAAAAACATAGGGAGGGGGTCGAGCCCCTCCCTCGCATTCCGTAAGACAGAGAGATAGGAAGGCTCGGCCCCTCCCTGCCGAAAAATGAAATTGCTGATGAAAAAAGGAAATAGACAAAGGAGTCGGGGGAGTCGGGGGGGTACTTGAGCCGAAGGGGGTCGGTCGATAGGCATTAGGCATCAATCGACAGGCGTCGGGTGACGAGCGATGGCCGAGAGGTGGTGGGCGACGGTCGAGAGGCGGCAGGCCGGAGCGCGACGGGCGGCAGAGAAGAAATGCGGTGGGCGACAGGCGACGGAGAAGAAACAAAAAAGAGAAAGAAAGGGGTTCAAATTAGGGATTTACGGGAAAATTAGCAACGGATAAATTCTGTCACTAGGTCATCGCTATTTGGCGACGGGGTAGCGACAGAATAGTTCTGCCGCTGATCCGTCGTTAAGTTGTGACGGATATCGAGACAAAATAAATCCCATCGCTAATCTGTCGCTAATTAGCATTTTTTTGTAGTGTAATAAATGGGTCGGTATGAAAATTTATACCAAACTGAGATACGACCTGAGTTCTGATTAAGATGCACAAATTTTCAATGTAAAAACTTAAAAAATATGATTTTATCGGCTATGGACCGGGTCTGGTTTATGTAATTCTTATTGGATTTAGGTATGGTTTTTCTTTTGTAAAATCTGATTATACCCAAATTCATATCTAATACCTGCATTACTTAGTCGGATCTGGGCTTGGACCCATCCGTTTTAGCAAAGGTCCGACCCATTGACACCCTACTCAAATTGGCTCATTGATATAATAAATGCAAGGGATAAGTAAAATTTGAGCATATTGCTTGCAAATAGGGCTAAAAAACCAGGTGACGGCTCATAAAGGGCTTGTTCAAACTTGTGAAATAGGCTCGACAAGCTTGGGCATGAACTACCAAGGGTTGGTTCAGCTTAGCTAGTATAGGCTCATTAATCAATAAATAAATATACTATATATATTTTATATCATAAAACGAAAATAGTTGGAGTACTTGACTTGCAAATAATAGGTTTTCAAATCCTCTTATTTACAAGTTCAAAACAATTATTTATTTGTAAATAAGCTAGTTGGAGCTTGGCTTAATAGGTCTAAGGTCCAAATTCTATTATTTTTAACTCTAAAAAATACAGTTTTTCATAAAATGATGTAGCATGTGTTGGGCTCGTTTAGCTCAAGCTTTTCATGAGCTCAATCTCAGCTCATCTTGACACAAGAAACAAGTTGAAATTGAACACCTTCAGTTTGTTGGGCTCGTTTACCAAGCCTACATGCAAGACAAACTCTCTCTTTCTCTCTCTCTCTCTCTCTCTCTCTCTCTATATATATATATATATATATATATATATATATGTGTGTGTGTGTGTTGGGGGGCATGGTGATTTATTAAGAATTCACACCTGCATCATGTGTTTTGGATAAAAAAATGATGTTTGGAGCCTGAAAAATTTACAAACATTTTGGACTGTTGATTTTTCAAACTTTATAAAAACTCACCCATGTGTTGGAATCAAATGCTTCAAGAGATGATCCCTATAAAATCAAGTACATAGATCACATCTGTACTGTCAAATTTTAAAAATAAAATAAAAAAAGCCTTAAAAACCCATTTAACACATGGATTAGCACCAAAATGAACTATATATATATATATATATATATATATATATAATGGATCTAGCCATCAAATGGTAAATCTAACTTTACAGATGCGTTTAATATAGTATATTTAATATGTTAAAAGGTTCTGTCATCTCCATCAAATTTATTCTTGAGATGGTGAAAAATCAATGGCTCACAATTCAAGAATGATACAAAATTTCTGTTAATTTTAATACATGAAAAAAGTAAATAGGACATGCTAAACATCATCCAAATGTTGGATTTAAATTTTGGATATATAAGATACACCAATTATAATTACCGAGTCAAGCTAAGCTACACATTTGTTATTAGGTTTTGGCTTGCTGAGCCTATTTCATAAGTTCGAACGAGCTCTTTACGAGGGCTCCTCATGTCTCAACTCTGTGTTGGGCCCCACCATCGCACATGCGTGCGCCTATGGGTCCATCGGCCCAGGCGAATGAAATCGGGCCATGCCCATGTGCAAAATGCATGGGGCCCAACAAGCCACCTGTTAACTGGGTCAGGCTTAAAGGGCCTGGCCCGAGCTGAGCCCAATTAATTGTAACTGAGTGGGGCCAGGCTCAGACCTAACTATTGGTCGGGCCTATCGGGCCCTTATCGAGCCTAATCGAGTCGGCCTGGCCCGATGGCCACCCCTACATGCACCTAACTGGGTTCCACGTGCTCAAGTTAATTTGGGGCGTGATGGGTTGTGGGTGCAGATTGTAGTCTGCAAGGCTGTGCACGAATCAGGTCATCCAGCCCATCAGGCCAAATAACAAGTATCCGGACTCTGGTTCGGGTTATCTTTGGATGGGAAAATGGAATTTCAACCCTGATTCATATATATATTTATCAAAAATATATATAGAAGAAGACAGTATGGTCCCGTATCAGATATGGTCAGGGGCGTAGCTAGGATTCATGTGAGGGGGGGGGGCAAACAGGGTGTAGAAAGAAAAAAAAATTGTGTGATAGTCGGGGGTTCGGGGGCAGCGCCCTCGAAATTTTTTTTTTTTTGAGATAAAATAAAAAATGGCTACAATTATTAATAAAAATCTATTTCATATGGACAAATCAAACTATTTGCTGCAGTAAGGGCTGGGCTAAAAAATGGATAAAAATCTATTTCATATGGAATCAGGGTAGGGCTAGGACTGGGCTTTTAAAAAAAAAAAAAAAAATTTAACTGTTTGGGGAGGTACAGCCCAGTCCTGCACCCCCCTAGCTACGCCCCTGGATATGGTTGGATATCCGATCTGAGTCCGACATGTATTTTAGATATGGATCCTTTAAGCAAGATCTGAATGCACATTCAGATCGGATTCAGACATGTTTAATCAGATTCGGGTAAGCATTTTAAGTTTCTAGATCTGATCCAAGATCCGACCCGATTACATTTTTTTACATGTAAATAGCTTGTTTTTGTTCTTTTTTCCAGATACAATACTATGACATGTATTTCTGATTCAGATTATTTACCTCCTCGGATCTGATTCAGTTCGGATTCAGATCTACTATTTACATTTGTCAAGATTTGACCCATTTGCACCCCAAGTGTCTCTCGCAAAAATCATAACCCAAATCAGTCTCACATATTGACTAGGTTGGATTCTACTTGGTCTAAATGACATTCCTGTCGACATTTCTTCATGCCATACTCTAATACTTGGGTTCGGATCAAGTTGAGTTTTCAAGAAAAAACCCGACCCATTGACAACAGTAGTCTGGCCTCAGTCAAATGCGGCAGCTTATCAGCCATGTATCTATTAGAGTTTTTTTTTTAAATTTAACATTTTTCCCCTTTTCCGAGAAAAAATATCATCAAAGGAAAGCAAATTAAATAATAGAAATTTAAGTGGTCTGCATTTGTATAAAAAGAAGGCCTCCCCCAAACCTTATACCCTGACAAGTCTCCCAAGTATAAAAAAAGGATAAAATTTTACAAAAGATAAAATATTCATGTTAAAGTTAAAAAAAAAAAATTATGATGATTCTTTTCTTGAGAATTTGTCAAAAAAAAATTTGATGGCCACAATATATTTTATGGCAACTCCCTAAGAGCAGGGGGGGATAAGGGTATATATATAACATGAGCCGAACCACTAGCAGCACGGCTGCTTTAGTGATGCACAAGTGCGTTCCAAGCATAGACATGAATGGGTTATTTGTCAAGTTTGAAAGCGATGCAAACTTACCAGATTTGATCCAAACTAGACGGCTAGACCTGAATTCGTAGTCAGCTTTGGATGATAGCAAAATTCAGGTTTTCTATTGAACCAACCTGCATGTCTTTGTTTAGCATGTGTATGCGCTCACACATGCAAGGGTAGGGGTGGGCATTGGGCTGGCTCGGCCCGTCTAACTTTGAGCATGATCAGGCCTAGAAACAACCCCGTCCATTTAGTAATAGGGTGGGTTTAGACCCGATTCTTAACGGGCCCAGGTTTGTAAAGCAACACATGAGCCAGTTCATTAACCCAATGGGCCAATGTTCAGCAGATCCGTCGAGTCGGGCCCTAACCCATTTGCTCTAGATGGATGCATGCATGATAATGCATCATCATATTAAACACTCCATATTCCAT
Source organism: Nuphar pumila (assembly GCF_984573655.1). Classification (NCBI taxonomy): domain Eukaryota; kingdom Viridiplantae; phylum Streptophyta; class Magnoliopsida; order Nymphaeales; family Nymphaeaceae; genus Nuphar; species Nuphar pumila. The sequence goes on from NC_143251.1 coordinate 132,543,459, forward strand.
GTGCATCATACACGCAAAATCTCTATTGATTCCATTAAAGACTGATGTAAATGGTAAAACAACATTCCAATGCACCCAATTAGTTATTTTTCTAATTTTCATAAAATTAATGCATTTAATTGTAAGTAAATAGTAACAACTTACCATGCACCCAACCAGGGGTGGGCAATGAGCCAGGAGGCCTGGTGGGCCAAGCTGGCTAAGCTACCAAATTAATTTTTTAGTAGTTACTTGGTAATTGTTATTATTTACCTAATTAGTTGCATTCATTATATGAGAAATAAAAAGATAATTAGCTGGTTGCATTAATTTTTCATTTAATTCATTGTTTTTGGTATTATAGGAATTAATTTTTGAACTTCATTCGAAAATAGCCTACATACAGGTTTGGGATGGGTTGGACCGACCCACTAAACATTGGCCCACTGGTTTGGGTCATGGGCTGCTCTTCAAACCCAAGCCCATTAATAAATGGGCTGGGGCATCTCTAAAACCCGATGCCCACCCCTACCCTATGGGCTGAGCTCTAAATGGGCTTGAGCCGGACAGGTTCGATTCCCACCCCTACACCCTCCCATTGGGTCAGAACGACAGCCCATGGGCTGACCTAAGCCCTGCCCTTTTATAGATGGACCAGGTTTCGGCGCGATAGCTATTGGGTAAGGGCCTAAAACCCTGACCAAAATCAACCCATGGTAGGCCAGGTGGGCTTGGCGTACTGGGCCGCCAGGCCCGTTGCCCACCCCTCTGCAAGGGAGTTTCTTTAAATAGAAAGTAGTGGTGGCCATCAGATGAAGCGGCCTGGTGCTCTAACAGACCAGGTCCGTCTAGCTCTGGTTTTGTCGCGCCCAATAAAATTAAGGCCAAGTTCCAGGTCATTTGTGATTAGGTCAGATCTGACCTAATCAATCGAAAATTTGAATGCACAAAGGGGCGCTGCAGGACGAGCATGTTGGCGTTTTCTGTAAAACAAACACAGAAAGCGTACATGTATTTGCCATAGAGCGCGTGCAAGGAATTTGGCGTTCTCAGCCGGTCGACGCCCACAATGAGCCCAGGCCTTAGGTTGACGGTGAGCAGGACCCTATACCACGTAAAGTGGATGTGTGATTTGGGTAGGATTTCAGCTACGAACCTCTCATCATCTCCGTAGCATCCTACCCCCTTATATAATGGGAGAAATAGGCTGTTACGTGAATGTGGTCTCTCCACATTCACGTAACTCCCACCCACTAACCCCATTATGTGGCCACTAATGTGACCCACTAATGGGTGTCAAACTGGGTCACACTGTGGGTTGGACCCAGACTCATTATGTCCAACATTCTCCCACTCGACCCATTGACACCAAAAGTGTACTAAATCGAGGTGTATATCGTTATCTCAATTTAATTCTTCATGTGGGTTCACATGCCACCCTTTATCACAAGGATGAATCATATGAGTCATGGATATGAACACTCTTTTATGAAATGTCATATTCCCATGTACTACACTATAATTCACCTTCAGTGCTTAAGCATGTTGAAAATTACTTTTATGAATAGGTTGGTCTCTCACCTATTCTATTGGTCCTTTAATATTGTTATTATGTTATTCTCTCTAATCCATATGAGAGATCCTTTATGCAAAATCAATAATATACAAAGCCATAGAGAATCAAATGCATATACACAAATGTGATCATTTAATGTATTGTCATACATCAAAAGAAATAAAAAAGACCCATCCTCTTTACATGTTGGGAATACAATCCTGGTGCTAACCCTTTAGTAAGGGGATCTGCAGTCATTTCCTTCATCCCAATTGTATCAATACATACCATATGATTCTCAGTCCTTTCTTTAATAACAAAATATTTTAACTCCATGTGTCGACACGATGTTGAGCTATTGTTGTTATTTGAAAAGGACATGACTGATTTATTATCACAAAAGATCTTTAGTGGTCTCTCAATAGAGTCCGCAATACCAAGACCTATAATGAAGTTTCTTATTCAAATGGCCTGTGACGAAGTCTCGTATAGAACAATAAATTCAGCCCCCATGGTATGAGCAACAGTGGTAGACTGTTTTTCACTTCTCCATGAGACAACACCACCCGCTAGTAGGAAAGTGTATCCAGTAGTGGATTTTCTAATGTCAATACACCCACCTAAGTCCGCATCAGAGTATCCAACGACCTCTCGGTGGTCAGATTTTCTGTAGGTCAACATATAGTTTTTTGTTCCTTGTAAATAGCGCATGACCTTCTTCGTTGCCTTCCAGTGCGCAATGCCTGGATTTGACTGATATCTACCAAGCATTCCCACATCAAATGCTATATCAGGTCGAGTGCAGGTCTGCGCGTACTGCAAACTTTCAACTGCTGAAGCATATGAAACAACATCCATCTCAGCCTTCGCTATATCATCTTGAGGACAGTCCTTTAAGCTCAATTTATCTTCTTTCACTATAGGTGCCGAACCAGGAGAACAATTCTCTATCCTATATCTTTTAAGAACTTTAATGATATAGGATTTCTGAGAGAGGCCAAGGACACCCTTAGTTTTGTTGCGACGGATCTCAATTTCAAGAACATAAGTGGTCTCACCCATGTCCTTCATATCGAAATGAGAGGAAAGAAAATCTTTTGTTTCATGTAATAGACTCAAATCATTAGTTGCAAGAAGAATATTGTCAACATATAAAACCAAAATTATGAACTTACTCCCACTAGTCTTAATGTAAATACACTGATCAACAATGTTTTCAGTGAATTCAAAGTTCATAATTACCTAATTGAACTTCTTATACCACTGGCGGGAGACCTGTTTAAGTCCATAAATTGACTTATTCAATTTGCAAATTAAGTTATTTGAGTCATCTATACTGAAACCAGGAGGTTGTTGCATGTATACCTCCTCTTCCAGATCCTCATTCGGGAAGATAGTTTTCACATTCATCTGATGTAGCTCTAAATCAAAATGAGTCACGAGGGTCATGATTATCCTCAATGATTCCTTAGTTGAAACAAGAGAAAAAGTCTCATTATAATCAATGCCCTCTATCTGTGTGAAACCTTTTGCAACAAGCCTAACCTTGTACCTCTCCACATGACCTTTAGAGTCTGTTTTGATCTTATAAACTCATTTACAACCAACAGATCTAACTTCATCAAGTCGAGGTATAAGATCCCACACTTGGTTCTTTGCCATAGAGTCAAGCTCTTCTTTCATGGCATTAATCCAATGTGTTGATCTTTCAATTTCAATGGATTCTGCAAATGTGAAGGGATCTTCATCAATGTCTATGAAATCATTTGACTCTTGTAAATACACCACATAGTCTGAATAAATAGCAGATTTCTTGATTCTGGTGGACCTCCATACAGGTGCTACAGGTGACTCAAAATGAGCCTCTATATCCTGTTGTTTTTGTATATCATTATCAACAACCAGATCTAGTTGGGATTGATGTTCATTGACGAAACTTTCTCTTACATTAGCCGAAGGGACAATGATAGAAAAGATTGGGTTTTTATCCTTAGAAGGTGTGAAACCTGAATCCTTCATTTCCTCAAAAATCAATATTTTGAGATGCATCTATCCCAACAAAACCATTTTCAAAAAATCTTGCTTTATCTGTTTCTACTATCTATGGTGTATGAAATGGACAATAAAACCTAAAGCCTTTTGACCTTTCTAGATAACCAATAAAAAAACCACTAGTTGCCCTAGGATCAAAAGTTTTTATATGCGGGTTATACAATTTAGCTTATGTTGGACATCCCCATATGCGCATATATGACAAAGAAGGTTTTCTACCTGTCCATAACTCGTAAGGAGTCTTTTGAACAACCTTCATAGGAATCTTATTCAAAATATGCATTGTTATCCTAAGAGCTTCACCCCCACAAGGTCAAAGGAAGGTTTGAGTGATTCAACATCGCTCGAAGTATTTCTTTAAGCGTACGGTTTCTCCTTTCAGCTACACTATTCTGGTAAGCACTACCAGGCATGGTATACTGAGGTACAATGCCTTTCTCTTTTGAAAACTGTGCTAATGGACCTTCCTTTTGTCTCATCTTAGTGAAACGACCATAATATTCGCCACCTCTATCAGACCTGACAACCTTAATAACTTCACTGGTTTGTTTCTCTACTTCTTTCTTGAAGTCTTTAAAAACCTGAAAGACCTCATATTTTTCAGATAATAAGTAGAGATACATATACCGTGAGTAATCGTCTATAAATATGACAAAATATTTTTCACCCGTATAACACGGTGAAAAAGGGTCGCACACATCCGTATGCACTATTTCTAACTTTTCATTGCTATGTTTGGCGTCTTTCTTATACGTGTTAGACTGCTTAGCCTTTATGCAGTCAACACATGGCTCTATATTTGTAAAATCAAGGGATCCGAGGATTCCCTCTTGCATGAGTCTTTGGACTCTCTCTTTCGAGATATGTCCTAACCTCTGATGCCAAAGCAGATATGATTGATCATCCTTTAGATCACGTTTATTGCCAATCATTGTGTTCTCAATGGAGTGAGATTCTCGAATTTGGAATTTGGTACTTAATCGATACAAATCATCACACATATATGCAGAACCTATATTCATTAAAATTTTCATAATAATAAGTTTGGAATTTTCAAATTTAAATACAAAGCCAAACTTATCAAGTTTTGAAATTGAAATCAGATTTCGACTATAGGATGAAACATAGAATGTATCGACCAAATCCAATATAATCCTGACTCCAACACAATTCTGCAGGTTCCAACATTCTTGACATGCGAACGCATCATATTTCCAAAAAAGATGTTTCTCTCATGCTCTGTTGGTTCTCTCTTGCTCAGAAATGTCTGCAAAGAGTCGGTAATGTGTACCGTGACACCAGAATCAATCCACCAACTATGCAATTGAACATTGATTAAATTACACTCATGAGAAACGAATGACTTATTACCTTTATTTTTGAACAACTTCTTATACTTCAAACAGTCCACCTTCTTTTGCCCCTTCTCCTTGCAGAAGAAACACTTTATAGAAGAGCCTCCTGACTGGGATTTAGCTTTCACCTGAGAGTTTGAACTCTCCCCAGTGGCTTTCTTCTGATTCTTCTTTTTTAAGGAGCTTTTCTTTGGCCTCAACCTCTGTTTATTCTTATAAGAGGTCATATGTGCACTTGGCACCTTCAATCTCTCATCTTCTTCAACACACTTGGCCAAGAAGTCATTAAAAGATCATTCATCATTATGTGTGTTGTAGGAGATTTTGAAGGGTTCATACTCAGTAGGTAATGAGGTTAAGATCAGATGAACCAAGAAGGAGTCAAAGATGGCGAACTTCATGTCATTCAATTGAGTCGCAATATTCCTCATTTCCAAAATGTGCTGTCAGATGTGACTGTCACCAGCATATTTCATAGACACCAATTTGGACATGAGTGTATTGGCCCTTGCCTTATTAGAAGTGACGAATTGAGCCTCAATGGCTCTCAGAAATTTCTTCACTGTCCTGCAATGAGGAATGGCGTCTCGAATATTCTTAGCCACCCGAGATTGCAAAAGCAACAGGCTAAGTCTGTTTGAGCGCTCCCACTTCTCAGCGGCAGTCTTCTAATCAGTTGTACTCTGCTCTGTAAGAGCAGGAGGTTCGTCAATTCTAAGGGCCAGATCTAAATCCATATAGCCCAAAGTAAATAACATGATTTCTTTCCAATCCGAAAAGTTAGATCCGTCTAAAAGAGAGATATTACTAGAACCATCGATAAGGAAAAAACCTGATAAAACAAGTATAAAAAACGAAAATACATCACTATTATTGCTCAGACGAGACTCATGTTGAAAAGGTAAAAGTAAGACCCTTTATTCTCACCTTTTCTAAGACAAGCATAGTTGAGTCATTATCGTTCCACTTTGGTGGAAACGACAATACTCATAGTTGCTTTGTCTCTTCAATTCTTAAGGAATTGACTTCAGTTGGTGAAACTAGCAGATCATGTATCCAGAGGCAATTCAGCATTGTACCTTTGGGTACGAACATGTATCATGGGCTGGAATACACATCTACTATCACACCCTGTATAAATTTGGAACACAATGACCTACCTTTGGGTAGAATCGATGTTTCATAAATTCACACACAATCATAATAACGAAACTTAATACGGTCCAAAGAATCCTTAATCAACATGACTCAGATCACTTTGGTGATTACATGAATCAGTTAATCAAGATCTTTTACTGAAAACCTATTCGTATTATGGAACACACCCATGCACATATTTTAATGCATGTATATTCATGGCATAATACAAGTTCATGCTTCAACTAATATACATAAACTAACTGTCATGAATTTAGTTATAATTCATGCTTAAAACCATCATGCACAACTTAACCGACACAAAATACATGAATTTACATGCATAAGTCATGCATTATTTAAAATAAATACTTTATAAAGCATGAAAAATAACAAAGCATGCTCATATGGGTAAAACCCAGGGTCCTCAAGTAGGAATCAGTCTAAAAACACTTTGAACCAGTCATCTAAGGGTCTGAACCGGTTCTGAACCTCATGAACCAGTACCAATAATGAACAAAAGTTCATAAAACCCTATAACCGTATGCCAAAATCCCTGTACCTTCTTATATTTATGAAAATGGGGTCTTAGCATATCGAAACTAGTAAAAAACAGCTTTGAATCCGTCAAAAACAGCTCTGAACCGGTCCCAAAAAGGGTTGAATCAGTACATGATCCGATTCAGACCAAATAGTGCCTGGATCCTGCAAAAGTATGGATCCAATCCGATCCAAATAGGGTCTGGGTCTAACCCGGTCCGAACCGGACCCGGGTCTGACCCAGTTCAAAATAAACCTGGGTCTGACCCGGTCCAAAGTGGACTTGGTCCAAACAGAGACTTGGCTTTGACCTGGTCCAAAATAGACAAAGGTCTGACCCAATCCAAACAAAGACTCGGGTCTGACCCGGTCCAAAATAGACTCGGGTCAGACCCGGTCCAAAGTGGACCTGGGTTGGACCCGGTTCGAAAATGGGCCCAGGTCTGACCCGATCCGTAAAGGGACCCGGGTCGGACCCGATGGACTCGGGCCGAACAGGGACCCGGGTCTGACCCGGTGGACCTGGGCCGAACAAGGACCTGGTCCAAACAAGGACCCGAGTCCGGCATGGATCAGACCCAACCCTAACATTATTAAAACGAAAACAGAAACCCTCGGTTTCTGTTTGCGTTTTACTAAGAAACCGAAGGGTTTCTCCCCTTCATCGCCCCACGATGACCCACATCGTCGTACAATGACCGACGTCGATGACCAGCCGGCGACGGTCACCTCCCTCAGCGACATTCCTCTGGCGACAGCCCCGACACCGGCAGATCCAGATGGTGACGGCAACCGGTGCATCAGAGGAGCACTAATGCCCCCAGCGACACCCCAGCGGTGCCGGCAAGGCCGCCGACAGCCGCCCCTGTCGACATATCGCCCCACGACGATCAACCCGATCCACCGGCGAACTCACCCCCGACGACAGGTAAGGGTTATTGCTTTTTTTTTATGGATTTGCCGTCGGAACAGTCGGTAAATCGGCGATGCCGTCGGGCAGCCAGTGACGTCGGCAAGGCCGCTGTCATCGCTTTCACCTCCCCGGCGAAAAACCACCGGACGAAATCCCCAGCCCGACGGCTAAAGGGTTTTGGTGAAAAGGTTTTTTTTTTAACCCTGTTTTTTTTTTTTTCGACGAGCGGCACAACTGGTAAGGAGTTTGCCGCACTCCGCCGGCAATCCAGCGGTCCGACAAAACCCCCTCGCCCGATGTCATCCTGCGGTGATCCCTGTGCCGACAGACTACCCTCCTACCCAACAGCACAGGGTAAGCCCTCGACCCTCTGCATTTTTTTTTATAGAGGGTCGCCTGGGCCAACCGCTGCCGGGAATGGTTGTCACCCCACTGCGACAGTTGCCGTCGTCTGGCAACCAACGTTGCCCCATGGCGACGGGCGGTCACCGACTAGAATGGCTTTGTCACCAATGAAGGCTATCGCCCCACGGCGACAGTGGCATCAAAATGCTGGAAGGCCCTACGCGCCAACACACAAAGCAGAATGCATGGAGAGTGGGCCCATAACCCAATGTTAGCATTTTCTGCAAAACAAACACAGAACGCGTACTTGTATTCGCCATAGAGCATGTGCAAGAAATTCAACGTTCTCTTCAACCGGTCGATGCCCACAATGAGCCCAGGCCTTAGGTCGACGGTGAGCAAGACCCTAAACCACGTAAACTGGATGTGGGATTTGGATAGGATTACAGCTATGAATCTCTCATCATCTCCGTAACATCCTACCCCCTTATATAATGAGAGAAATAAGCAGTTACTTGAATGTGGTATCTTCACATTCACGTATCTCCCACTCACTCACCCCATTATGTGGCCACTAATGGTTGTCAAACTGGAAACCGGGTGACCCTGTGGGTTGGACCCAGACTCATTACGTCCAACAGAGCATTACTGGACCTCGGTAGAGCATCACTTTTTTCTTAAAAAAATTCTAATTTACTGATACCGTTCCTCTTCATATCGGAGTACTATATTTCGGGTTTTGGATGTCGCCAGGAGTGCACTGGACACTGTCCATCCGAAACATCAAATTGGTGCAATTCAAACGTCTCGTCAGACAATGGGATTTGGATGTGGATGGATACCCATGACCATAGCTCCATGGACCTGATCCGCGCTCTCGATTCACACCAATGAAAGGTCACCAATATTTTTTTTTTTTGAGTTGAAGAGCCCTTGCCGAAAACCGGGTTACTTAATGGGCCTGCCCCACCATAAGGTAAACTCCAAGTTAATAGGGAACGACCTTCAACCAACCGATAGATTAAAAAATCAAGCATGAAAAAAGCAAAAGGAAAAAACAAACACGAAATCAAGGATTTTACGTGGCTCAGCAAAAACTACCTAATATACAACCGCTGAGCCTTTTCTTTTAAGATACATTAGAATAATAATAATTTTACATGGAGTCGGGATATAACAAAGAGTTTAAGGTGAGGTAAAATTATATAACTACCCTTCAAAAAACTCATCTCGAAGATAACGCCAACAAACTCCCGCCTTACGGGCAGGAGAGCTCAACCCCCTTGAGGTCACTGACACCCAAACCCTTCCATAGCCAAAGGGTAAGAAGCCATGATCAGCAGAATCAGCCACATCCAGACCAGTTGCCAACAACCAGTGAATGCTCCAAAATATGGGTTCTGATTGGATCAGTTGAAGAAGTAAAAAAAATTTACCAATTGTTCAAGACTATCTGAATCCATCATGAGAACAAACAACAGATACTGCGACTTCTTTATCTATTAAAAGTTCTAGTCACAGAAACATAGAAATACACTACAACTCCCGTGATGGGGAGAAAAAACAAAGAAAAAGCAACAGACATTTTACACACCTCCATAGAATATGTCCCAAGTGCTAGCAGAGTCGCTCAAACTATTTCCAGCGACCCAGCGTTATACCACTTGAGCAAATCATAAAAAAACAGGAGGAAAAAACTACCAAAGGTCCAAAAGCAGTTCACTTCCCCTGCGAAAGAACGCTAGGACAAATTCCACTACAAAAAATTGAGGGGAATTTTCATTGATACCCTGGCAATGCGAACAGCCAGTAAAAAAGAGATGCTCGCCGACCGAGCTGCCAATATTTACTGATTCCTACTTACAAAGACAATCTTGGGGCTTGGAAACAGTTGCAGAACACAATCGTTCATCACTGGCTTTGGATCCTTCTCAGAATCTGGTGCTGGTCGTATCTGTGACAAGAAATTTGACACACGCTCATGTTAATACAAGTGGAGGCAATTACACAGACAAAACGGATTAATAGAACTTCAATAAAAAAAAATTTGAAGACATGATGCAACAATGTAGCAGATGCTTATGCATACAAGTTCTGTCTAATTAAGCAAAAACAATCGGAACATTCATGATGATGTTATTTCCTGTAAACATAGGACATGAGCGTCCCTGTCAAAGCGGGATGCACTGGACACAAGATCCAGGGCAACGTCGTGTCCTGTACCGTTCCATCCATGGTGTGAAACGCACCCCAAAAGAATAAAAAGCATCTCATTTGGGTCAATTGACACACACTGCATCTAAAAGCCACCATTAGAAGTGGCTACCATATGCAATGCTTCTTCAATCTCCTCCAATTTTGCTTAGCTCATGCATGCAAATGGGAAGGCAGGGGGCTGACCAGGTATGCCTATGCATATTTGTTACAGTGCTAATGAGAAATATCCCTTGAGATTGACATATATGGAATAGAGAGCAAGACCTTTTCCACAAATAGGACATGTTCGAGGCCAGAAAGGTAGGTAGTATATCATTAAAAATTAATGTTTATTGCAGGAGCCTGTCAAAGTCTCAAAGAAGACTTTGATCATAAAGATCTACTGAACAGCTAAAGTAGACTAATGCAAATATACCAAAATTTTCAAATTTCAACCTAAAAGCTACACTTGAGTGAATGAGTTTATATTTATAAAGAGATTAATGGGAAACAAACAGAAGTAAATAGAAATAATTACCTCATATCGCCGCAACAAAGAAACAAGAAGTGTGGCTATTCCAAGTATTGCAAATTTCTGACCAATACATGCCCTTGTACCAGAACCAAAGGGAAGAAATGCTGCATTAGCATTTGGATCCTTTAGCACAAATGAACTTCTCTCGGCACCTTTGCATGCTCCTGCAAATGAAGCTATTAGCAACAAAGTCTTGGAAACCAATACTCAAGGAACTGTTTACACAATCAACAGACATATCTCAATGTGTGGTGCTCCCTATAAGCATTAATTCCCTTAAAAATGGGTTTCTTCATAGTGGTTTAAGTAAAGCCATCCGCATTTGATGAAGTTAATGCATATACTGAATTGTCACATCAGAAGGGGCAATTTTTAACCGAAACAGGCATTGCGAGGTTGATAGCAGCCATTTACCTGCATTGCAGTATAAGGGAGATTACAACTGCAAACAGTTAACTGTTAAGGGGTGTAAATGAGCTTAAACGTATAAATCACATGAGAATCTTACATGTTTTAAAGCAAGATTTCGTGTCTAAAAATTAACGCGCAGACAATGGCTGAAGTATGACAAAAATACAGTGTAACAGCTAATGTGGGTTCAAATCAAGTAGCCCTATCATTGTCAACGGTCTTAGCAAAAAACATTTACAAGAATGTTTCCTCTTATCAGAAGCAAATTAGAAGACCACATGGTCCATTGAAATTTTTTCAAAAAACAGTACCAAAGTGATAGTTTCATCATATAAAAATCTCTTTCCACATAAGAAGCAAGGTCAGGTGTGAGCAGGGTACGAGCACAAGGCACTGGTACTACTGCGTGGAGGACTAGAAAGTTTCAGGGACTGCTTCACTTGAAACACATAATAGTGCAGGTTTCAAAGTATTTTTATATTGTTTGTAGTAAACAATGTTATAGATAAAGATGTTTAATAATTAGAGTTTGTATTTAATTTTGCTGTGCACGTCATTCAAACAAATAATTTATTATTTTACAAGCATTTGTTTAAAAAGGTACACATCTGCAACTACCAACAAAAAAGATCTATCTCAACAAATATCACAAATATACAAATTATCCTTGTTAATATTACTCAATGCAGAAAATCAGTTTAACAATCTAAAGTCAAAACAATGCACACAGACAGACACACTCTACATAAACTTAACACAGGGAGGGCCAAATGAAAACGATGTAAAGCAATTCATAAATAACAGATAATCGATTTATGCAGTCTAGGATCGTGAGAAAACCAAGAAACAAACAAAAATAAGTCATGGTATCTTCTTCTGATTAAGTTAAAAAAACTGAACCTTCAAGCATAGTGGTGGGCAGCAAATCTGGCTCATCATCACCACCACGCTTCCTTGATAAGAAACGGTATGGATTAAATTTACTAGCATCGTTTCCCCAACTAGAATTGTCCATCTGTACCAGCTGTATTGGAACAGCCAGAATTGCTCCAGCAGGTACATTTATATTCCTTTTAAGCTTCAGATCTAATTGAAGGACAAGTAACAATAAGCATAACATATTTGTACATAAAAGTAGAAAAGCATCACAAATCATGGAAGTTGTGAAATGGATTGAACATCTTCAGCAAGAGTGCATGAAGAGTTTTTTCAGTATATGTTATGCCAAAAAGAAATGAAGAAACAAAGCTACCAAATTTATGCTCTTTAATGATAGTCACAAACAAGAGAGAAGCAAAAGAAATTCCCAATCAGACATTCAATATTGAGCAAGAAATGTGCACCTAGCACTTGGATTCCTGTGAGGTAAACATAACTTGGAAGTTCAAAGTCCCAATAAAGTTTCTACTGAAATCATTTAAACTTAGAAAGAAAAGAAAAAGCTTATGAACTTGTGACACAAATTTAATTTCTAATTAAAATATTGGAGCAATGCAGTAAAGACAATATGAAAGGGTAAATATTGGCATGTGATTATAATGAAAACCTGAAAACAGAATTTTTAGTATTAAAGAACAAGAAGGCCAATAAAAACCAAAAGGCAACTATTGAAATTTATGCATATGTTGTCAAATAAGAGAGAGAATACACATATCCAAATCTGTCAGCCAACAATAAATGAGGAACGATTATCTCAGGGTTACCGGAAGCGTTTTAAGACTCGGGGAAGCGCGCTTCCCCGAAGCGCCAATTTTTCAGGGGAAACTCGCTTCCGCTTTTTTCTATTTTTTCCTTTTTTGCTTCTCCCTCGCTTCCAGCTTGCTTCCGGTTCGCTTCTCTTCTCGCTTACGAGACAATTTTTGGTTCGTCTCTAAGTCGTCCCATGCTTCTTATTTCCTAAAATTTTAGAAGTGCCTCGCTTCCTGCTTCCACTTCCCGAATCACTTCCCGCTGCCGCTTCCCTGACGGGCAACTCTTGTTCATCTCCATCATCACTTATCTAACACTCAGAAGTCCTATTGGCTTCTTTTAGATCCAGGAATCAGGATCAACAGGGAAGGGGCGTAGGGACTTTCAAGAGGAAGAAATTTGGGGTAACATGCACGCCCCTTCTTTTTAGAAACACCCAAACAGGTGAACCTTAATGGACAGAAGCTGAAAATAAGGTACAAAAAAGGAAATGTGAACTGTGAGTGCAATTCAAAGTTGTAACAAAAGCAGCAAACTGAGAAAGGAAATTTCAAAGCATGCTTTGGAGGGGATAAGATAACGTGGACTTCTGACTCCCTCCTTTTCTTATCCTCCAAGGCACTTGGTCTATGCAACAACTAAGGCAAGTCGAATTGATATTAAATATCAAATCTAGACTACAAAGTTGAACAAGAATTTTGTGTAAGTTTCTTTTCTCTTTTAAATTTATACCTTCAGATGAAGTCATTTTTATTTCTCAGTATCGTGCTACTTAGATGAGTACTCAACTAGGACAAGTACATAGAAAACAGCACTTAAGTAATCCAAGTTATATTTCATTTTCCATAAAAATTCAGCCTGAAATACAAACCCATATTTGTGGTAAAGAGCCAACAGCATACTAACCTTGACCATGAAGTTCGCAAAGTTCCATGGAGTTCCAAACTTATCAGTAAACTAGTAAGCAAAATTGACAAATACAGACTACACAGTGTTTCATCAGTTCTTGTAGCCGTAACCATTGCATTGACCAGTGACAGGAAGCAGACAGTACTATAAATGATGAGGAAGTTTCAGGCTATTACTACATGGCAGTAATAATTTTTTTCCAAGGTCTATAAAACTCACCCAATGAAACTGAAGCAACAAAGAAAGCCCTCAATTTCTCAAATGAACACGGAATCAAGTATACAAGTGCAAAAAGCTAAGATAATGAAGCTTTTACCATGCTTCAAAGAACATCGCTGCAGCAGAGGTCCAGCAGGTAAAAGCCTAGCAGACTCATATACAGTTGCCAGTAAAAAATGCATCTTCTGGACTTCATGTGCATCAGGAAGCGATGATTTTATGCCAACCATCTCCATTTCTGCATAAATCTGCCAGAAGAAAGTTATAACGAGTTATAAATTAGAAAATAGGCAAAATAATCTCAGGTGGAAAGTGGACATAAAATATACAAACCTGATACAATGGCACTTGGTTGCAGATATCCACTGAAATACCTCTAGATAATCATAAAGTAAGATAGGCACTACAAACTGGAAGATATTATTTCTAATAAATATGGTCAGGATATAGTCAAACAAAGAGATTGTTTTAGTGATATGATCATCAGCACAGGCTGAAAATGCAGCAAGCTTTTAGCTTCAACAGTTTTAGAAATGTTAAATATCAAAAAAACTATAGTGAAGCGTGAAAAGAGATAATTAATAGTAGTAATGATAGGGTGCTCCTAGAGCACCTACTCCCACCTAATAGAAACTTTAGATTTTCAAATTTCATGAGCTTTTTTGTTGATCAGACCCTATAGATATGATCTATAAGCATTATTTAGTAGAAAACAAGTTTTTGATCATGTGATTATAGCATACATGTAGGTTTTCTAAGACCTTTAAATATCAATGAGTCACAATGTATCAAAATTTCATGACTTAAAAAATCTTATTTTTATGCCCAAAAAACATGATCCAAAGCATGATTTCTTTCAAATAAACTGTGTTGAGTACATCCATAAGGTCTGATTGAGAAGATACAACCTACAACTATGATTTCTAGTATGTGGAAGTAGGTGCTCCCGGAGCACCGGAGCATTACTCAATTAAAAGAAGGGATTTTACAGCTGAAAAAAGAGCTCTACAACAAGATGCGTTCTTCAACCGCTTACTTCACTGTTTGCAAAGGAGCACATACTCTTTGCTCTTTGGGGGAGAAACAATATACTTTTCATCTATAAAGTTTAGTTACATTCATCTTTAGACACTTTCCGAGATGCAGACGATACTTTTTTTAGCTTTGAGAGTCAAACAATTAACACTTCATTAAAATACACTAGCTTGAGTAACAGAATTCACCAAAGAAGCACCAGAAAAAATAATGGAGATGTTATTGATCCAATTTGATCATGAATAAACTGATCTGATGCTATTTTGATGGATTGCAGGACAAAGATGGCAATGAATAAACCAATAACTTTTAGTTCTCAGAATAAAAAAGGCAAAACTTAATTCAAATACAGTAGCCTGAGTGATAGGATTTCACCCAAGCACCAGAAAAAATAAAGATGGGAGTGTTATTGATCCAAAAAAAGTAAGAATTTTATTTCTAAAGAGAATATATACAGATTATCCAAAAAGGAAAGAGAGTATATACCTTTTCTTGAATCTCTGGATGTATAACAAGCCTTGCCAGCACACTACTGATCAAACCAGCAGTTGTCAGACATCCATGAAACATTATCCCCATGATATTTGCATAGGATTCATCCATCAAACCAACGTGTTCCATAAACTCTCCTGATAATAAACTTGCAAATGCATCTTCTGGAGGGCTTCTTGAATCAAGATCATCTGACCTCATAATGTTTGAAATTTTATTATTACAGTCTCCGCTAATGGTATTCAACATTCTAGCCCGATGCTTGCACTCTAGAAGTATCTCCTGAGTTAAGTGTTTCAGCGTTTTGCATAGCTGTTGATATCTCCAAAAGCTTCTCATCCAAAAAGGAGGAATTTTATATGATGCCCAGAAGCAAGCATCCTTGGCGATCATCATAAGAAGCTCTTCATAGGCTTGGGACTTAGACCAAGTCAAAAATGCATCACCAAAAAGTGTTTCCCCAAGAATCGAAAAAGACATTTGCTGTGAAACTGATCCGCAATCAAGAACTCCTTCAGCCATTAAAGAATCAATCCCTTCCATTATAGAGTCAACCACCTTGGACGAAATTGCATAAGCTCTGTCAACAACCAATTTCTCATCCAACTGTGTTGCCAACGATTTCCTTCCATTTCTTACCTGCAGAAAGGAACAGAACATAACACAATAAGCAAGGAAAGAGGAAAAACATAAGTAACACTTAAACATGTTGGGGCACGTAAGGCTAGGTGGTCATGTCCTCAACCCGGAGTTTTAACCTCACAGGGAGTCCTTGCCCATTAAGTGACCCTGTTCTCGGTGAGGGTTCCTTTGTCATAAAAAAAAAACAAGCCTTACAAAACCCTGTAACCAAGAAGGAAGAAGAAAAGAAAGAGGAATAAAGTCTCATATATGCATGAAATAAAAAGGATTACATCCAGGGGCGTAGCTAGGGGGGGGCAGGAATTTTTTTTTTTTTTTTAAAAGCCCAGTCCTAGCCCTGCCCTGATTCCATATGAAATAGATTTTTATCCATTTTTTAGCCCAGCCCAGTCCTAGCCCAGTCCTTACTGCAGCAAATAGTTTGATTTGTCCATATGAAATAGATTTTTATTAATAATTGTAGCCATTTTTTATTTTATCTCAAAAAAAAATTTTGGGGGGCGCTGCCCCCGAACCCCCGACTATCACACAAATAATTTTTTTTTCTACACCCCTGTTTGCCCCCCCCCCCCCCCCTCACATGAATCCTAGCTACGCCCCTGATTACATCTATAGGCCACGTTCTTTCTTTTTCATTTAAGGAAATAATAAAGGTAGAATATTCAAAGTCCGAAGAAAAGGAATCCATCTGAACGGCAGAAGAACATTTTAGCATATGGTACAAAGATCTCGGGTTTCATCAGTAAGCATCTACAGTCTCGTTTCTAGATCTGTGAACCGCGATTTTCATGGATTTTTTGTTCTTCCCTTAAATCTATCCGTACGGTTGTGAACTACATGCTTGAATTCATAAGGAGCAACTCTTGAATCATCCGACTATGATGCATAAACAAAAAATTTTAAGGCTTTAAAATCAACGGCTCATAATCTTCATAAATATTCAAGCATCTAAAAGTTATATTTTCCCGTAAAAAATACACGATCCAATAGTTGACTTCTAGCAAATTCACCATGCAGAACAGATCTACCTACATGGTTGGATTTGCAAAAAAAAAAAAACGTTGGAAATGCCCAGTTCACACGGTGATTCTCATATTCTAGTGACTTCAAATACCAAAACGATAAATAATGAATGAATTAGACTTGATTATGAATAAGAAAACACGAACAGGACCAGATTACCTTCTCAAAAGCCGAGACGAACAAACTCGATCGCCCAAACGCCATACTAAACGCCTTCCCTGTTAACGGCAACTTATCCTCCGCCTTACGCAGCATCTCCTTGATCAACTCCGGATCCTTCACCGAAACCAGCAGCTGCGTCGGCCCCAGCCATAACCTAACCACCGGTCCATACTCTTCGTGCGATCTCGACAAAAACTCTTCCGAACCGAAGGCGGAAACAAACAACCAAACAAGCAAAAGAAAAAACCCCTAAACTCCTTAATTCCGCAACAATCACATAAATGAAAGGAAGCAAAATCACGCAGTCCATGCCCGAGATAACTAAAAACCTCCGATCCAAGGCTCACCTGTGAGATCATCAAACTGGTTACGGCCCTTCCCCTTGCAGATCGCCTTCATGTGGCCATAGAAGCTCGGGCAGGGTGGTCCGGGAAGCCGGCTTCCCTGCGACCAGAACCTGAGCAACTGGACGATCCTCTGCACGAGGAGGCCGGTGACCACGATGAGCGCGATCCACAGGAAGGCGTTGATCTGCCTGACGGCGTAGCTCCTCAGCAGGTGAGAAGCGGAGATGCAAGTACCGGACCGACCGATGGGGTCCTTGCTGAGGAGTAACCCCAGGAGAGTGTAGGGCGCCTCGCAGGAGCTCATCTCACGCCAGAAAAAAAAGGAGACGGCGCAGCGTTTCTTCACCCGACGTTCCGGGAACAAAAAATCGCAGCAATTCTTTGATGGAGGGCGTGGCGTAGCAAGGATTAGCGCGCCGAATTCGACCACATCTCGACGAAGAGCGTTCTATCGCAAGAAATTGAGGGAAATTTTTCTGGAGGGAGCATCTGTAGCGCTAGAATTCGGGGCGATCCTTCTTTCGGATTTTACACTTTTGCTAGGGCTAAGGTTGGCGTTAGGATTAGGGCAGCAGAATTTGGAGAATCAATCTACTTCAGAGAGAACAGGCGGAGGAGAAAGTTGAGCATGCGCTGTGTGTGTGTGTGTGTGTGTGTGTGTGTGTGGTGTGTGTGTGTGTGGGTGGGGGGCGGGGGGGGGGGGGGGAGGCGCTTATATAGTCTCCAGACTCTCCACTGTACCGGTGGCTCGCTGCGGGCCGATGGTTGTGCGAAATTACCAATCAACCCTAATGCTTTCGGTGAGTCAGGATTCTTTCACATTAGAAAACATGTGAAGGTCAAGCCGTTCGTTGCTTTTTGTTCCTATAAAGAAAAGTAGCTTAATGGTTTTCAGGACACGTAAACGGGGCCGGTCAAGTAGGGCTGCCAAACGAACAGAGCAGCTCGATTCGGCTCGGTTTGACTCGTCACGAGCTTGGTCGTGATCGGTTGGTATAGTTGGCGAGTCGAGTCGTGAGCAGCTCGTTCATCTTAAACGAGCTTAGCCCGAACACATGGTTTTCAACTAGGCTCTGCTCGATAGTGCTCGAATAGATAAAATATATATATTTATAAATAATATATATATATGTGTAACATATGAAAGAAAAAATGCAATGAATAAAAAATTAAGTATAATTTATAAAAAATTATATATATTTTCAAGTATAATATATAAAAATATATATACTATGTATAAATAACATAGAATGGTTTTACATGAGCCAGCTCGTGTTTGGCTCGTTACAATCAAGGATGAGTTGAGCTCGAGCTCAACTCGGCTAAACACAAACATGAGCCAAGCCGTGAGCTCAATCCACTAGTAAACGAGGTCAGCTCAAACATGCCCTGTTTGGTATGTTTGGCTCATTTACCAGCCTTACAGTCAAGTAGAGCTTGGCTCGACCTGTGGTCGGCTCGTAAAGAGCTCGTTCCAACTTGTGAAACAGGTTTGACAAGTTCCAGTTTATTTGGCTTGTATATGTTTTGTTTATTAATAATAAAATATATTTTATATTATAAAATGAAGATGGTTCAAGTGTTTGACATGCAAGCAAATAAGTCTTTGGATCATGTGACTCGGTGTTGTGTTGTCAGTATCGGCTTGAATCGGCGTGATACGTGTTAGAAAATCGATACGTAACTAACTTGAATTGGTTATTTTTTAATAAATATAGAAATAGCATAAAATTATTTTTTGTTTTATTTTAATGACTTTAACATGTGTCATGTTATTATTGACACATAATGTTTTTTATTTATTTGTTAGCCGATTCAAAACGATTCATTTGAAAATCACTATCGAGCTATTCACCTAAATCTTTGGCCAAACGATTCAGGACCGATACTGATACTGACAACATCGGTCCCAGTAATGAGAGGAAGAACCTCAATTAGGCTACCAACGGGGGCTCCCGGTGGTTGGTAGGAGCTATCAGTGCAAGTCTCCCTGTGGTGGGGCGTTACAGGTTCAAAACTCAGTGATACGTTGAATAATAACTGGTGCGATCTGCCTAACCCTAGCTTGCCTTTCAAAAAAATATATCGCAATTCGGCTGTCATGCTCCAAAGTAAACGGTGACTGAAAGCACTAATAGCAGGCAGACGCCGTATCAGTTTCGGAATCTCAAGATACATACGAATAGGGGTGTTAATGGGTCGGTTTTGGTTGGGACCCAAGTGAAACCAGACTTAGCCTTGATTTTCGGGTATGATATCGGGTCTAGACTCAGGTCTAATCAGATTCACCATATGACAAATCATATCCAAACCTGACAAAAACTACATGAACCATACCCGGACCTGATAAGAACTACATGAACCAGACCCGGTAAAATAATATTTTTTATCATTTTTACATTAAAAATTTGTGGGGTTACACTGAGTCTGGTATAGAATTTCAGATCCATGTATTAATCAGATTTTCGGGTCCAAACCCGAATCTTAATCGGGTCATCTTATTTATTACCATACCCTGACCCTATAGGGTTTGGTACGAATCGGTTCCGGGTAAACCCGACCCGTTGACACCCCTACATACGAGGGATTGTGTTGTTTTTCAAATCAAACCTTGCAAGGAAGAATAGTAACTAGTATCGAACGTTCAAGTCAAGGCTAGAGTGATACGTTGCCACGTTTCGCAAGCATTTATAGAGAGATGGCAACTTTTCAAAGAAAGGACGGTTCATTTGTCGTGTCTGACCTTTTTTCAAAAGAGAGAGAGAGAGACAGAGAGAGCCCTGATAATTGCGCTGCATCCATCCTCTTGACGTCTGTAAAGTACAGGCAAACCTTTTTCCAAAAGAAAATGTGATTTTATGTAGTAAGAACCCTCCATTTCACGTTTTTGGCTTAGAAAGTACAAACCAACCAAACATTTTCCCAAAAAGATCCTATCTTTTGAATTATGAGAGGGAGGATCCTAAGTTCATCCTGGCTGATACATGTCAACGCTCACAATCAAACCTATCCACTTGAGTATGTGAACTAATTCTAGCGTGGTCAGACCAATGCTGTCAAAATTGTATGGGCCATCGAACCGTTTGGCCAACGATTCAGGTGAATCGGCCATACCGATTCCCAACTGAATCTAAATGAAACGGCCAACTTTTAATCACAGATGACGTGTTATAAAAATATTAAAATTCATTTTTTGACATTTTTTATTTATTTGAAAAAAAATCCAAATCAAACCAATTATAGATCAAAGAATTGGCCAATTCTATGCCCATTCGCAAAACAACATTGGGTTGGACAACTAAGATCACATGTAAGATAGATTCGGTAGTATACAAACAATGGAATCCATAACATTTTCTTGAGAACAAATGTGGTGCGTTGTTACTGTGACGCCTCAAAATTCAGGACTTGTAACTTTTAGAAGAATTCAAAAAGCTTTTGAAATCATTTGTTTATCAAAGATTTTAAATAATAATTCAACAGAAAATAGTGTTTGAAAAAAAATAAGTCAATGGACCTTAGGCGCATTACAACGCAAACTTTCTTTCATGAACAATTTTGAAACCCTTATAATTAAGAAACCAAATAGATTATGAAAATACAATTAGTTTAAGACTTGTACAAAAGAGAGATTTTCAATAAAACCTTTATGCAAACTTACAAAAATGTCTTCAGGTGTGAAACGTCAGGGAAAGAACATCATCTTGATCTCACCACGTCATCGTGTCATTACAGTCTGAAACATCACCTTCCCATAAAATGACCCGGTTTCACGAAAAACTGATAGGTACACAAGTGAGACAATATAGAACTAAAATAAACAATTAAAATAAGAAACGAGTTATATCAAGCATGTGCAAATGAATAAGTATTTATAACATGAACAATTGAGTATGCAAACAAATAAAGGTTTTAAATGTGAGCAATTTACTATAAAATCAATTGAGTTATCATCTAGTACAAGGTAAAAGTTTATTTTACACAAGACATACATAATTTCACGGCAAGCAAATACATTAATCATAAGGTGCAAGTCATTGCACAACAAGCAGTTAAGCAATCACACGACAACAGTTATATTAATCACAAGATATAGGCAACTTATAAGACAAGCAGTTACATTAGTCCTAGTTATAAACAGTTCGTAGATTACGAGTTGTAAGCAGCTACATTTGTCATAAGAGACTCAAGCCAACAAATGCTATATTACAACAAGCAGGAATAGTTTAATCCAGTAGTAAAGTAAGTCACATGTATCATATTGCAACTAGCATAATGCAATTATCATAAGTATTTAACTAGTACGAGCAACTAATTATTACTAACAAAGAACTAACATAACACTGCAACAGGCGTGCATAATTCACTGAGTAGTGTGTTGAACTATAGAGCCGACAAGCAAGTCATGTTACAGTATGCACATCTTAAATAATGCGAATAGGTTAACTTATATTTCGATATTAGCTGGCCAAATGGGTATGCGCAAGGCACGATTCAGAGAAACAGATGAGACTAATGCGGGGGTTTATTATGCCATGTATTTTAGATACCCCAGTTAGCTAGCTAAGTCCGCTCCTAAGGAGACGACCAGTGACCAAGAGAGTAAATCTCCAAAGGCATAAGTGGCTCGTGGATGCATCCAAACTTCTGTAGAAGTGGCCTAAAAGCTATCTTTTGTAGCCTATTTTTCCTAACCTTGATGACTGAAAAAGCTGAATCTTTTGCCCAAAATAGCCATTAATGGTTTGTCCATCAAAGTTTTGTATC
Organism: Nuphar pumila; assembly: GCF_984573655.1. Lineage (NCBI taxonomy): Eukaryota > Viridiplantae > Streptophyta > Magnoliopsida > Nymphaeales > Nymphaeaceae > Nuphar > Nuphar pumila. The sequence goes on from NC_143251.1 coordinate 132,565,762, forward strand.
ATCCTGTCATCTCTCTTGGCAGGAATCAATGAGTCGAATGGGCACGATAGGGGTTTCTTAACCGCCACCCCATTCTACATGCTCTAGTTTGCTAGACCCACTCGAGCATCTTGCCTGTGAAGGCGAAACCATCACCATTAGGTGATTCCGACGTGCTATTGCACATTCGAGGCAACCAGATACCTCTCATCCTACTCACTGCAGTATGCAACGTACTTGTTCAAAAGTATAACCACGATGAGAGGGAAACTTATTGTGAGGGTGAAAACGTCACCATTTTTTTGGTCTCAAACACGTGTCATTGCACGTTTGGGGTAAACATAAACCTCTCAGCCCACTCATCGTAATGTGTAATGTACCTATTCAAAAGTACAACTACGATGAGAGGGGTATGGATTTCTTACAGAAAATACTCAAAACAATGTTTTGCCAAAACTACATGGTGTGACCATTCAAGTCAAAACTTGTCATGCTCTGGTCCTTTAGACCGTCATGAGCCTCTTGCCTGTTAGGTGATCAACAACACTACATGATTACAACAATGTGTCAAAACACATTTCGAGGTTACCACGAACCTCTCATACTACTTCTTATGGTCTAAACATATCATATGTGTTTAGAGGTATGACTACGAAGAGAGGGACAAGGATTTCTCAAAAGAAATTCATCAACAATACTCACAAAGAATGTGACAAGACAACCAATTAAAGTCTCGCAACACAAGGAATATAACAATGATTTAACGATGGTGCACGTTCCTCAATAGAACCCTTGCTCAACCCATGCACATGCCCCTAATTAGGGTTATCTGAGTTGCATCGAATATGTGAACCAAAGTTGTAAAACACTTCTCCCAAATACATTGATTTGAGAGATTCAACTGCTATCTCGCAAAAGGCTTTCAAAATCTATTTTATAAAACTATGCAGTCTAAAAATAGGTTGGTGCCTGAAAATCATCATTTTTGGAGAACCGAAGTGCATAAGTGTGCATCATGTCTTTTAAAATAAATGAACGAGATAAAATACGCTCGAAGCCACACTCAGTGAGTGTAAACTAACAAAGAGCAAGCTCGTGCACAATACAATGCAACGGCGAAACGAGAAGCAAGACTCGATGTGCGAAGCTGCACATCGAGCGTAAGACGCGCAAGCAACACATGAGGTATGAAATCTTACATCGACCACCCAAATACACAAGCAAACCAATTGTGTAAGAAATGCACAAGGTACGAAATCGCACCCTGGCTAAGCAAGTGCGAAAGGTGACTCACGAGGCACGAAGTCGTACCTCAATTAAACATAAAATGTAAGCAAGTAAAATGCAAGAGCATAGCCTATGTGCGAAGCATGGCGATAAGAACAGAACAACATATGCAAGAGCAAATCATTTGCGCAAAGTACACCAACAAGGTAAAGATGAAACACTACATACAAAAGTAAATGCAGGAGCGTAAATTCAAGCAAGAAAGACATAATTCAAAGCTTAGGCGCATAAAGTGTGGCGGCAACATGAAAGTAAAGTGCAGAAAAGTAAGACAAAAAAAGGAGATCTAGGCACATAAAGTGCGGGGCAACATAATGAAAAATACAGAAAAGTAAAAAGACAAAAAGTAAAAATTGTGGCGCACAAAGCGTGGGACAATAGAAAGAAAAGTATAGAAATTAAAAGCAGAAAGTAAAAGTCTAGTCACATATAGCACGGCAGCAAAAAAAAAGAAAAGTACAAAAATAGTAAAGAGGACATGGATCGCGAAACCGCGTCCTTGAGTTAAATGCATACATATATAGATATACATATACATATTGTCCTTAGTATTTTCTTTTCTCATTTAAGTTTTAATTGCTTAAGTTCAGTTTGTTCATTGTCTTTTGCGCAACTTTCCCCTACCTTGAGGGGTTGTAGTTTTGTGTACGCTTGCGAGCATAAGAGATAATAGTCTTAGGCCACGGGGATGCAAGTGGCTTCGTCATGCAACCTGTAAGTACAATAATGTTAGTAAGATATGATTAAAAATAACAGATGGGTCCGATGAGACCCACAATGGTCGTTGGACTAGACCCGATACACGGGTACGCAGGGAACTCAACTTCCTGCAAAAGAGCACCAGACGCAGGGAGCCCTGGGTTCCCTGCATGCTGGAACAACAAAGGCCCCCTGCCTGCCAAAAGCGAAAGACGCAAACGGTCCTGCTGGAAGCAGGCAGCGACAAAGGCAGGGAGCCTTGCTCCCTACATGACCGAACAACAGAGGGGGGGGGGGGGGTCGACCCCTTGCCAGCTTGATGGAAAACAGCAAAGGCAGAGGCTTCATCCCCTGCCTGCTGGAAAGAAGCAGAGACAGGGGTCGAGCCTCTGTTTGCCCGACAAAAGCAAAGAGAGGAGAGGAGAAGGGAACGGGGAGGGCTGGACCACTCCCCACCAATAGGAACGTAGGGACCCCTCCCCTGCAACAGAGGGAAGAGGGAGGGGCTCAGCCCCTCCCCCGCAAAGGCAAGGCGGCAGAGAGGAATTTGGCTCCTCCGCTGCGCCAACAGGGCGAAGAATAAGACAGAGGCAGGGGGCGGAGCCCCTGCCGATCGAAGAAAAACCAAGGCAGGGGGTAGAGCCCTCTGCTAGCCAAGGAAAAAAGAAGATAGGGGGCGGAGCCCCGTCACAACCAAAGAACAACGAAGGCAGGAGGGCGGAGCCCCCTGCTGGCCAAAGAACAATTAGGGTAGGGGGTTCTGCCCCCCCGCCTGACGGAAAGAAGACAAAGTAAGTTTGACCGTTTATAGGGTTATCAACCAAATGTTTTGATTAAAAAGTTTATTAACTACAATAGCATATGAACTGTCAACCTCCTCAACAAGAAACAAGACACTAATCACTACACTATGAAACTCATTTTAATTATTAAAAAAATAATTATACAAAGCTTAAATTTCAATAAGCTAATCAACCCAACAATCACTCGACCCACCAATAGCACAATTGGGTCCTTTTGGTTTCTCAATAGCTAACCTCATAAATATTTAAACTAAAATTAAATGCCTTTTTATTTAACCCAAAAGTCAATATGGTTATAGTTGACAAAAGTTTTACTATTTCAAGAATGAAAATCAATTAGTTATTGCTACCATGGTGACTATGACAACTCTAAGAGCAACTAGGTCCATTTGGTTTCGCAATAGTTGGCCTGATAAATATCCAAATTGAAACTAAATGCATTTTCATTTCATCCAAAAGTCAATCCAATTATAGTTGATAAAAGATTTACTATTTCAAGAATTGTGATCAATTAACTATTGTCATGACGGTGACTATGTGAGCTCTAAGTGCAATTTTTCGGTGAGAGAGAGACTCACGATTTGTGATAGTGAAAAAAAAGGTTTAAAAAAAAGTTTTCTAAAAACTAGGCTTTATCATGATTTGGCAAGATATATGGGTAGTATGGTTATTTTTAAAAAGTTACAATGTAATTAATTAATTAGAGGTAATTAATTTGAAGTCATTTGATTAACCCAGGTAAAACCTTTGGTGGGCATTTGCAAACTCTGAAAATTTTAGTGTGCGCATGAATATCTGAAATGTTTGAGGGGTATTTAAAAAAAAAATCATCTTTTTATACGCAACATGAAAACTAATTACCCAATTTTCAAACCCCAAACCCTTCACTTATGATAGTCCAACCTAATCATCTAATTATCTTCTCTTTAGCAGACCATTTATTTTACTGCTTGGAGACGTGCCCCAATTGTTAAAGTTTCTAATTTCAAAACGTTTGAGAGGAAATTGTATACGTACAATTTAAGCTTTTAAAGAAGTTAGCAAATTAACTCCGCCTGTGTATAACTGTTTAGTTATACACTGCTGGTCCCAAGCCTGGATAAAGGAGGAGAGTTGCGGTAGGCCTGTGACAGCCAGCATAAAAACTTAGTCATACCCTATGAATATGAACCAATATGAGAATTTCGTTGGGGCGTTCCCTACTGAGCGACACGTTGTACTCTATAGGCTCGGAGGCAGTGATAAATGGGCAAGGGTTGCTAGGTCGTCGCTCGGAAGCGATGCGTTACACCGGCGCCCGGGTGTGGTGTCAAATAGGCAAGGGTTCCCTCACTTTGTTGGACGGGTGGGGGTAAAGAAGTTAGTCCAAGACCATAACATTTGTTTAGCCACTTGGAACATAGGGTCTTTAATTGGTAAGTTGGTAGAGTTAGTAGATGTTATGTGTAAGAGAAAGATTGATATTTTATGTCTACAAGAGACCAAATGGGTAGGTGAGAAAGCAAAAGTGATAGAACCTTGGGGATATAAGATTTGGTATACAGGAATAAATAGGAATAGGAATGGAGTAGGGATTGTTATGAGTCGTGAGTTTATAGATAATGTAGTTGAGGTCCGTAGGAAGGGTGATAGGATTTTACTTATTAAATTAGTATTAGGTACGAATATTATTAATATTATTAGTGTTTATGCACCTCAAGTAGGTTTAGATGATTCCATTAAGCGTCAATTTTGGGAAGATTTAGATGGAGTAGTACAAGGGATATCTTATGAAAAAATGCTTTTCATCGGCGGTGACCTTAATGGGCATGTAGGCATTAGTAGGGATGGATTTGAGAGTATCCATGGAGGTTATGGTATAGGAGAAAGAAACGAAAGTGGAGAAAGGATTTTAGATTTTGGTTTGTCCTATGATATGATCTTAGCAAACACTTGGTTTAGGAAGAGAGAGTCTCACCTAGTAACATTTAAAAGTGGGGTTAATACGAGCTAGATAGATTTTTTCCTACTTAGAAAAAGAGATAGGGGTTGTTGCATCGATTGTAAGGTTATACCGGGAGAAAGTGTAGCTACACAACATAGAGTCTTAATTTTAGATCTTAGAATTAGACAATGCCGCAAAAGGGATAGACATATGATAGATCCTAGAATTAAGTGGTGGGCACTGAAAGGAGCTAAATAGAGAATGTTTGTAGAGCAAGTAGTTAAGGAAGTTGATTGGTGTCTCGAAGAGGATTCGGAATAAATGTGGAATAAGATAGCAGGTGGCATGAGAAAGGTGGCTAAGGAGGTATTAGGTGAGTCTAAAGGCAGTGCACCGCTAGGTAAGGATACATCGTGGTGGAACGAGGATGTCAAATTAGCTATTAAGGTTAAAAGAGAGTGTTATAGAAATCTAAGTAAGACTCGTGATAATGAGAATTTGGAGAAGTATATGATAGCAAAAAAAGAAGCTAAAAAAGTAGTTCGGAACGCGAGGGATAAGGTATATAAGGAGGTTTATGATAAGTTGGATACCAAAGAGGGCGAGAAGGATATTTATAGGCTTGCAAAGATGAGAGATAGGAAATCGAGGGATCTGAGTATGGTTAGATGTATCAAAGATGAAACACAAAGGGTTTTAGTCAAAGATGAGGAGATTAAGGAGAGATGGAAAGATTATTTTGATAAGCTATTTAATGAAAGGCATGCTCAGGATCTTGGAGACTTGTCCATTCCTTTTCATGAGATGAATTGTGACTTCATGTGCAAGATTCAAAAGAAAGAAATTGCAGAGGCTTTGAAGAAAATGAAATCAAGAAGGGCAGTTGGCCCAGATGGTATACCTATCGAGGCTTGGAAATGCTTGGGAGAGAAAGGTTTATAATGGTTGACAAATCTTTTTAACAAGATTTGGCGGACAAATAAGATGCCTAATGAGTGGAGGAAGAGTACTTTGGTGTCTCTATATAAGAATAAAGGTGATATACAAGATTGCATAAACTATCGTGGTATAAAACTCATGACTCATACTATGAAACTTTGGGAGAGGGTGATTGAGTCTAGGTTGAGGAAGGTTGTCATGATATCAGAGAATCAATTTGGTTTTATGCCTGAAAGATCAACTATGGAAGCTATACATCTTCTTAAACAACTTATTGAGAGAAATAAAGAGAGGAACAAAGATTTGCATATGGTTTTTATTGATTTGGAGAAAGCATATGATAGAGTACCTAGGGACGTTCTCTGGTGGACAATGATGAAGAAAGGTGTTTCTCTTAAGTACATTAGTATAATTAAAGATATGTATGAAGGAGTAGTAACCAATGTCCGCACTTGTGGAGGGGTAACAACCAATTTTCCTATAACGGTTGGGTTACATCAAGGATCTGCTTTAAGCCCTTTCCTATTTGCTATAGTGATGGATGAGCTTACGAGATCAATTCAAGAAAATGTGTCGTGGTGTATGTTGTTTGCTAATGATATTGTTTTGATTAATGAGTCTAGAGCTGGGGTTAATGCTAAGTTAGAATTATGGAGACAGACATTGGAAGCAAGAGGTTTTAAGTTGAGTAAGAGTAAGACAAAATACATGGAATGTCGGTTTAGTAAGCAACGAAGTAGTGATGGGAGTGTAGTGAAGCTTGGTGAGCAAGAAATACCGGTGGATGATTGTTTCAAATATTTGGGATTTATCATTCAAAAGTATGGAGAAATTGATGGAGATGTAAAGCATAGGATAAAGGTTGGGTGGATGAAATGGAAAAGTGCAACTGGAGTGTTGTGCGATCGTAGAATGCCATTGCGGTTGAAGGGAAAGTTTTATAGGACGACTATTAGGCCCGCTCTATTATATGGTACAGAATGTTGGGTTGCCAAGAGACATCAGATTCAAAAAATGAGTGTAGCTGAGATGCGTATGCTGAGATGGATGTGTGGAAATACAATAAAAGATAAGATTCAGAACAAGGATATACGTAAGAAGGTAGGCGTTGCACACATTGAAAATAAGATGAGAGAGAATCGTTTACGGTGGTTTGGACATATTTGGCGAAGGCCTAATGATGCTCTAGTTAGAAGGATGGAGAAATGGGAAAATATATTAGTTAAAAGAGGGTAGGGTAGGCCTAGGAAGACATGGATGGAGGTGATAGGAAAGGATATGAATGCTTTGAACCTCACCGAGGACATGGCATTGGTTAGAAATGATTGGAGGAGAAGGATTCATGTGGAAGACCCAAAATGATTTTATTTTTTGGTTCATATCGCCGACCCCAATTGTTTTGGGATGAAGGCGTAGTTGTAGTAGTTGTTGTTGTTGTTGTTGTTGTTGTTGTTGAAAGAAGTTAGCAAATTCATAAAATATAAACATTCATCTTAAATATATAATAAAAAACCCTTTATCACGATAATACCATAATAAATTTTCGATGTTTTGAAACCATCACAATTTCTTGTTGATAATTTATTTGTTTTACAAATATATTGGTATTGATAAAAATCATGATTTCTTAATCGCATGCCACCACTTTGTCACAAAAATTACGTTTTTTTATTCTATTAGGTGCCACAGGTCTATAGGGGTAATTTTTTCATTGACGGGTTTGATTCTAGATTTTACATGTAATCACCTCCTCGCAATTTTTTTCTGAAAGGCAGGCAAGCCGGGGTTAGGCAGACCCCTAGCAGTTATACAACTATATTATTGGGTTTTGAACATGCAACGTTCCAACACAAGGTGACGTGCACTAGCTGCTCCTACCAGACAACAGGAGCACCGATTGGTCCTCGCAAATTTCCCAACTTTTATATAATTGACTGGTCTGTGGCATCGAGTGTCAAGCTGAAGTCTCAGGATCGAATTCTGCTGATGCATGGCAGCTGCCGTTGCTTTATCACAGTTGGGGCACACAAGGCTGGGTGGTCGTATCTTCAACCCAAAGTTCTAACCATTACCAATATTATCTACATCTAACCAGAATTTGAATCTGATTAGTAGGATCTGCTAACAAAGTAGGTGGATCCAATTAATAATCATCAGATTCATAATTTTGGCAGTGGCGGAGCTGGAGGAGAAGAAAGCAAAAAGAGAGAAAAGTGAAAGGAGTCACTGTGGGTAATTTAAGGGGCAAATGGGTCTTTTGCCCCCTATTAACCCTGTTTAACTAAGGTTATTTTAACGGTGGCTTTTTTTGGAGCGGTTAGTTGAGAATTACACCCAAAACGTTAGGTGGTCAAATGTAATTTCGGAAAGGCTGAACGTGCACTTGTAAATAAGCCTAAACTTGAGCACCTTTTTGTAGTCTTTTAAAAAAAGGCAAAACGGATCAGTAAGATGGTTAAGCTGCACCATTACGATTGAAAATATTGGTAATGGTTAACTCCCCTGATCGGTCACAAGGATTCTCCAATTCATTCTCCTACCATGTCCTTGTATACGCTATTGTTAAGAAAAGCTAGGGTGTCAACGGGTCGGGTTTGGTTTCGAACTTAGGTGAAACCAGACTCAATCCTAATGTGAGATGATGATATCGGGTATGGATCTGGGTCTAATAAGACCCACTGTAGGTTATACTCAGATTTTATAAGGATTACATGAACGAGACTCGGACCATACATCATGGTAAAATAATATTTTACCATGATGTGTGGTATGATTGCACAAAAATTGTGCATTAAGCACCCTATGGGTCCTCTATCAGGTCTTAGGCCCCACACCTGACAGGCCTGTCCTCAAGATGGAGGGTGATTAGGTGCTTATTGCACAAATATTTGTGCAATCATATTGCACCTGATCTTTTCACGGACAACTAGGGCACATATCAGGTGCACTGTAATTGCACAAAACAAAGTGTTGCTCCCCTGAACTGCCCAAGGCTCATACTGTGGGCTCCACAAAAATTGACTGGTTCTTGCATGTTTTGTGAGAACATATTACTTTAAGAAAGTGATTTGAAATCCCATTGGTTCATCCCACAACCACCTCATGGTCCTTGTGTTTATTGTGGATGGTGAGGATGCCTAATCATTTTATTAAAGTGATTTGACCGATCACCTCATCAGCCTTCAAATACATGGTGCAACAACTTTTGTTTTCCTTTTCAAGTGCAACTTCTTTGTACCCTCCGTTCACTTAGGAAGTATCATTGTCTTAGATTCAAACCCCAATAATAAGGTTTGAATAACTTGATTATAAAAAAAACAAGGATACATTTTCCAAAGGGGTTTGATACAGTGGGATATGAGGCCTAGGCAGCTAAGCATGTGGTCTAGGTTAGGTTCAAATCTCATGGGTGCCATCCCTTGCACAAGCTGAAGCATGGTGACTTCTTAAAGATAAGGGGTAAGATCACCAAGTTTTATACTCAAAACTCACTCTAAATATTATTATTATTTTTATTTTTTTTATAAAAATTTAGAAGAAAATCTTTATATAAAAACAAAAATACATCTTACGGATATGAAGCAAATCATAAATTTGAAACTTTGTTTTATCATCAAACCAACCATTCATTTCAAACCATTGATAAAACGAACAAACTAATAACAAAAATTTAATAAACTTCAACATAAGTTCACAATTTTCATCTGACCCATTATGTTTAAAAAAAATAACCCTTAATAGATTTGTCTTCTCCCGCACTAGTCCTATTATCACACTCCTTAGTTTGAGTCTCACTACCTGAGAATATGAAACAACGAGTGAGATCCACAGTTCTTGTACGAAACCTTACATAGTTCAATAATATGACATAAAGTATAAATCTAATGGACATCAACATTAAAAAATGTTAAAATACGTGAAACAATCCAAATATACTTATAATCACATTAGATAAATAAACTAATGCATGATGTAACTTTTATTTTTCTTATCGACTCTTACTTTTGAATGCCTAAGCATGTTACTCGCAATCAATTTAAGTTTCCACTTGACATTACTGTGAGTACTGTTAAGCAAAAATTGAAGTACAAGGCAATTTTTAAGGATATATTTTTTTTACATAAACAAATATATTTTATTAACCTCTGAAACCCAAAACCACACCATTTCCTGATCTCAATAGTGACAAATATCCCCTACTACCTTGGCCAAGAATAATGAGCAACTTATCATGCTCTTGAAAAAAAATCCATGGAGTTCAATACCACCTTGCCTCCCACGATAGTCATCCAAGGTTTTCACATTTTTAAAGGATGACCAATTAGCAAAAAATAGTACATTGTTTGATATCTTTTACATCTTTAACTTTCATACGCTCTTTCTATAAAGAACAATTTTGGATCAACAACATTCCTAGCATTCACTCATGTAACATGAGCTCCATCCAACTCGAACATGCATATCATTGTATACATCATCCAATTGAGTTATCTCTCCACCTGGATATAAGAGTGTACCAATCGTGTGTCAATTGTGTCATTCATGATAAAATTTAACTTTGTATTTAAATGATTTCCATAAGTGATTGCACCAACGCATTGCCTCAATAAGCCTACATGTTACTCGACAATATGCTACAAACTCATTCAGTTCACCTCTTAAATCATCTCATGCATACAAGCAAAACAATTCACTAACTCGGGATTGATAACGCAAAAACTTACCGAATGTTAAATTTTTTTGTCATAAATAGTATAAGATGATTTAAGCTCTGATATTTTAATTGAAGGTACTTACGTATATTAAATTCATATCCTCAAAATCTCATACCTTAACTCATTACAAATTAAGAATTAAAATTTCTAGAACATAAACTCTTTTTATCACAAAACAGACTTAACTAATTTGTATCTTAAAAAGAAAGTCCATTATAAATTGTTCAAAAAGAATTAGACGAGGAAATTTTTACTGTAGGTGACTTGATATGTCAGATTTAAACCCTACAAATTTTAGAATTTAATTTGATTTCAGTTGAGCGATAAAAATATTAAAACATCTACTATTTTTATTAGTCAACATAGCATGTCCATGAGAATAAAAGATTTTAGACCAACTTTTATGATTTTTTGTCTCCAAATCATGACTTCATGAATAGTAGGCCTTTAATATTTTAACGAGGTGTTCTTCCAAATCTAGACTAAAACATTAAAATTATCAGGTCCAAAGGGGCCATAGATAAAAAAATTGTCCAAGGGGCCTTGAATGCCGTTCATCACCAAAATGAATGGCAGCCACAAACCAACAAAGGCTTTTTGTTTTGGACAAATGTCAGCCGTCCATCTTTCAGTCACTAATTAATGCTGCTCATCTAGGAAGCAAATCGCTGACCCCAATTGTTTTGGGATGAAGGCGTAGTTGTTGTTTGTTGTTGTTGTATCTAGGAAGCAAACAACATCAAGAATTTTTGCAGGGCCCATCTAGGTGTAGGACCATCCTTTTGGCAGATTTTGGGTGCTGTTCATCTTGATGATGGAGGGTATATAAGGCACCTTGGACAGTTTTCTGTCCAAGGTCCTTTGGACCTGATCTGCTCTGGATAGAGACAACCCCAATCTTGGCATGCTGTAAACCCAATCAGATCTTTATCGGGTTCAGGTTCTGTCTGGCTCTTTTTAGACTCGAGTGATTAAGTCGAGCCAGATCAGGCCCTTTTAAACCAAAATTATAGATCTCATCTTCACGAAAATCACTAGGGAGATCTCATAATATTTTTTGAATTCCTGATTTTCTCAAGAAAAATCAAGGAATATCAACATATGTAAAATAAAAATCAAATTTACATATATAATGTATTGAAAATATAAGTAAAATATAAAAATACAAAAACTATTTTTTTATAACACTAATATTGCTTCAGAAACGTGACATCTTCAAAATAAATGGGCTATTTAATTTGCAAATATAATGTTTTTCCAGTATTATATCAACATTAGTTGCATAGTTTTAAACCCAATTATCATTGAGACAGTCCTTGAAAATTTTTTCTTCTTTTTTTTTGTGGGGAGGGGCCGGGTTAGAGACAGTTTTTCAGGCCGGGCTTGCAAAGGCAACCCAAACCCGGCCCATCTCGGGTCGCTCACCCTAATATGGATTTGGTTCTCGCGCGACCCAATATCCACGACTAATTTACCTCGACCTTTAACATATCCATACTCTCACCTGCAGCTCCTACTCATTTTTATTTTTGCAATCAAAATTTAAGAGTCTACATGCACCCTCATTAAATGTGTACCGGGTCAGAGGGCAATCAACAGTGAAGGGCCCGTGTTGGATAAGATAAGACCTGGGCACCTAGGTTTGACCGTTTGAGCTTAATGCAATGGATTTGATAGCTAATCAAGTAGGTCCCACAAGATCCGCGTAGTAAACGGATCCAGGTTTCTTTTAAAAGTTCACGAATCACATCTGAAACCAAACCCAAGATCCAATTAAGATCTACAGTCCCTACAAAAGATGAAGATTTTATCACGTTCCGTTCTTGCTACCGAAACCCAGCCCATATCCGGTGCTGCCTGAGCCAGGTTAATTAGGACCTGTGCCTACCAGCTCATCAAATTTGGATCTGGAACTGGACTGGCAGCTCAGGTTCTGGTCCAACTCCTAACAGGCCTACCTGGTCATAATTCACCAAACTAACCTAGTAAGGCGCCAACTGATTGGATTTCATCCAATCTCTGACTGAATCCGACTCCATTTAGTTGGATTTTATATGCTAAAATCATAACGATTATAATTGGATGTCGATATGATTTTAAAATTTTGCTACAAAATCTGATGGATATCTAGATTTGATATATATTAGACTTCAATTACATCTAAAGAATCAGATTTAATATGAGCATTTCATCCAAATCCATTTAACCAACATCCAATTAGTCACATATAGTATTAACCACATTTGATCCAAACCCGAACTGTTTACATCCTTATAAGCCATCATTCTCACAAATCAAGCAGGAATCTTGGCCGGATCCAAGGGGGGCCCAAAAAATAGTAAACACAAGTTTGTGGTTTTAATAATTTAAAGTTTTTTATTAAAGAAATAATTAAATGATTCTTTTGGTTTATTGTTGTCGGCTTGTTTGTTATGTCAGCAATCGGCGCTTTTATTCAACCGTTGTAAAAGAATTTAATTGAGAATAATAATATTAGCTTTTGACTCTGATTTTTATATAGCTAATGGCTCAATACTTCAATATTTCCTATTATTTTAGTTAATAGATAAAGCCAAAGACCATATTTCCGTAAGTTAAAGCCGCTTATAATTAGGGATGGCAGTGGGGTGGGGCGGGGCGGGGCGGGGGACAAGGTCTCCACCCCCGCCCCGCCTCAAGATTTTATCCTCCACCCCCGCCTTCATCCCCGGTTCATGTCCTCCATCACCGGTTCAAACGGGGATGAGGCGGGGCGGGGATATTGCGGGGAAAAGTGGTTGGGGCGGGGTGGGGAAAAGTGCACGTCCATCCCCACCTTCACCCCCGGATGGGGATGGATTTTAACCTTCGTCCCCGCCTCCATCCCCGTTTCATACCCTTCATCACCGATCCAAATGGGGCGAGGCGGGGCCCCGCTTTCCCCCGGTCCACTGCCCTCCCTACTTATAATAATAATAATAATCCAATGACAATAATTCTGTAAGTTAATAGATAAAGCCAAACACCACGACGCTTGACAACCCACAAGTGAACAGAAACGATGAAGCCCTTATAATAATAATCCAATGACAAACAAAATTTCGTAAGTTAAAGCCGCGTTATACAACAACAACAACAACTACGCCTTCATCCCAAAACAATTGGGGTCGGCGATATGAACCAAAAAAGAAAATCATTTTGGGTCTTCCACATGAATCCTTCTCCTCCAATCATTTCTATCCAATGCCATGTCCTCGGTGAGGTTCAAAGCATTCATAACCTTTACTATCACCTCCATCCATGTCTTCCTAGGCCTACCTCGACCTCTTTTAACTAATATATTTTCCCATTTCTCCATCCTTCTAACTGGAGCATCATTAGGCCTTCGCCGAATATGTTCAAACCACCGTAAACGATTCTCTCTCATCTTATTTTTAATGGGTGCAACGCCTACCTTCATTATATAAATTTTTTCACGTGTAAAGCAACACAATAAAGAAAGAGACAAACCAATATATATATATATATATATATATATATATATATATATATAAATGAAAATCTACCAACTACAAACATGTCAAACCTACCTAATAGAAAAATGTTAGTGTTTTTTTCAAAATTTTGACCGCAGAGATGTGTTCAGCATTATTTATTTACTAGAAATTGATACTTGGATCAAGAATGTTGAATAAAAAAATTTGTATTTAGAGCTTCAAAAATTTATGAAATTTGTAAGCCCATGATTTTTGAAACTTATAAAAACCTATCCATGCATCTTAATCAAATGCTCCAAGAATTGATTCTTATAAAAAACAAGAATTTAGATCACATATGTACTGTTAGAATTTAAAAAAAAAACATTAAAAAATCAATAAAATTTGTGGTGGTTAGGTTTGGCATGTTTTTTAGTGGATAGTTTTTTTGTCACAAACCTATTTCTTCAATAGGTCAGTGTAGCGTGACGGTTCTTTCTTACCACCGCAAGTCTTTCGATCAATTGTTTGCCGCTGCGAAAGTTTTGATCATTGAGAGTGCAAGAGAGCGAGAGAGAAGGAATAGAGAGGAAGAGAATTTGCAATCACTACACTACAAGAAAAACTCCAATTAGCGATGGATATTTGCGACGGATTAGCGAGAGAAAAATATTCGTCGCTAACATTCAAATTATTTGTGAAATTAGTGAAGGAAAACATGCCATCGCGAATCCGTCGTGAGTTAGCGACGGATTAGCGACGACCAAATTTCGTCTCAAACTTCGTTGCAAATGCGCGACGGCTTAGCAACAGGAAATTTACACATAGCCTTTTAGAACCATCATGCTTCATCTGTAAGAGTACAGAGGCGCCAAAGGGTGCTTTAGAAAAATGAATAATGCCTGCCTCTGACATCTCATCCAGCTGTCTGCGCAACTCCTTTAATTTAGCCGACCCTATGCAATAAGAGACTATGGAAGAGAGCTTTGCTTAAGGGATCAACTCTATCTTATGGTCGACCTTGCATCTCGACGATAAACACTTCAACGGTTTTGGAAGCATCACTCTTCGAAAGTCAACCAAGAGTGGGGCAAGGGTCGGCGACACTGTTGCTTCCACCTTTCCTTCTTTGGTGTGCACGACAACTAGGAATGTCTGCTCTATCCACTTAACACCCTTCTTCAATTATATAATAGATAGCATTAAAGACTTGCCTCTAAGAGTAATGCGTTGTACTGTGTGTGAAGAGTTTGACTCCATGATTGTCAACGAGTTAACCTTTGATGATATCATCGCATTCTGACTGCAAAGAGACTTCATACCCAAAATTATTCGAAATTCGTCCAGAGACACCACTAAAAAGTTGGGTTTGCTGACCCAACTCTCAATTTGGATCGCCACATCCTTTGCTTCACCAAGGTTGGGCTTGGCCTTAAAGTTCATTGTCTTGATGGTCCTTTGCTTTTGCAAAGGCTTTAAGTCTAACCGCTCTGACTCTTCTCGCGAGACAAAGTTATACATGGCCCCAGAGTCTATAATTGCTATAGTAGACTTTTCATTTGCAACGAATTTCAGATACATGAGTTCTTTGCTAACTGACATGCTCTCGGCTGGACAACTTCTAACTGCGTTGATGGTTTGCATGGTTCACATCCTGGGTTGCATGGCTTCAACATCACTACTCTATGTCTGCACTGCATTGGCTTTCCCGTCGTCCCTCATGAGGCGCTTTGGAAATTTCCTAGCGATATGTCTATCGACACAGAACCAACAAGTCACAACTGGCCCTTTGTTGTTGTTAGTGTTGTGCTTTTTATAATTCTGCCTCTTGTCATAATGGTGTTTGGTCGATGCCTTACCTTTATTATCGTGGAGATCCTCATTATTGCCTTTATGGTTTGGTTTCTTTCCAACCTTAGTCGATGGAGTGAAGGACTTATGTCGTGTATCCATTACTCACTCGATTGTAATATACACATCTTTTAAAGTCTCGAGATTGCTTATTTTCACTTCGGACTGTGCCCAAGGTTGTAGTCCCACAATAAACCAGTTGAGTTTGTCTTCATCTGGCATATTGGATACGTCTAGCATGCACTTTTGGAATGTCCTGATATAGTCTATCAAGGCTTCAGTGTGCTTCAATACCGACACTATCCGATAAGCTTGGCGTTGTACATTCCTCAGCATAAAATAGTTACATAGCTAAATTTTGAAGGCCTCAAAAATATTAATCACATAATGGCCTCTTTTTATGTCGTTACATTTTTGTCTCTACCAGGCTATCACATCTCCATCAAGTAGAGTTGTTGTTGCCTTCACCTTGAAGTCTTTGGCCAATACATTGTGAATGTCCAAGTATTCTTCCACCTGTAACAGAAAATACTCTATGGCCTTGTTATCCATGTAATCTTAAAACTTAGTTGTCCTTGTCTTATCTATCTTTGATGGCCTATCACCATTTTCGCTATTTATGGTTACTGTCAGCTGCAGAGTGCAGTTCTTTAACTGAAGCTCTCCTAATTCAGTCTGCAGAGTAGTCACTGTCATAGTCAGTGAAGTGACATATACCATGAGCAAGTTAACCTGCTCTCGCAGGCTCTTTACCTCGTCGTCCAGTCCTCTGAATGACTCAACTGCACGTGAAATCCCTTCTTCATGTAAATTCACATCAGCCACCAGTCTGTTGATAGTCTCAATCATCTGCTCATGGCCTTGAGGTGAACCCATCTTCTCTGTCTTGGCAGCTGCCTTTTCTTTGGTGTTATGCAAGTTGTATTTGGGGGCCACGATATCTTGCTCACAGATCGCGACATGTTAGTGCGTCTTTCAACACCGACTCATGAGTCTCCTCCCTAGCTCAAGAACAGACTTTGATAGCACTTGCCACAAACTTATTTCTTCAATAGGCCAGTAAAGCATGACAATCCTTCTTTACTGCTGCAAGCTTTTTGATCGCTCGCTTGCCGTTGCAGAAGCTTTGATCATTGAGAGTGCAAGAGAGAGAGAGAGAGAGAGAGAGAGAGAGGGATTGTAATCACTCGAAAACAATCACAATAAGGGTGAATAAAAGAAAGCTCAATGCATTTGCATTCATTCACAATTTTGCCCGTAGGCGCATTAAAGTTCAGATCTATGAGCTAAACCTTTGAGGGTATATGTCCTTGTGTCCTATTTTTCAAAAAAGTTTCAAACTTGTGAGTCGAACCTACATCGTGTGTCTTTGTGAAATAGCTTGTAGATTTGTTTATTATTGTATCTTAGTAGAAATATATTTTTTGCATCGAACAATTTCAATGAGTAAATTTAAAATTTTAGTAAAATTTAAATGCAGTTTAGATTTTTTTTAAATTTCATTGTATGTGTAACCATTAGAAATCTATAATTTAATATGATTTTTACTAAATTATCTATATGAGTGGTTTTTCATTCGGGTAATATTTCTAAAGAAATTATACAAGGATCTTACAATTCACCAATCATGGTTCAAGTAATAGTACCTTTAATTATGACATGAAAAATATGCAAAAGAAAATCAGGCTATTCAGGTTCTCTATAAAAGTAATTATGTTCCATCCCATCATATTTGTGGTGTCTATTTACAATGACAAAACATTGAAAACCAAATTATCCATTTTTTGTCCAAAACCATAAGGTGCTGGAAGTATATATATATATATATATATATATATATATATATATATATATATATATATATATATATATATATATATATATATATATATATATATATATATATATATATATATATATATATATATATATAAACCTACAAAAATACAAAACCTACTAAATGAAACATGAGAGTGGATTTTTGGTATTTTTTTAAATTTCAAACTCATAGATGTGTTTAACACGATTGATTTACTAGAAATTGACACTTGGATCATAAATTTTGGATGAAAAAATGGTATTTCGAGCCTAAAAATTTATAAAGATTGTAGGTTGTTGATTTTTGAAACTTTATAAAAGTCTATCCATGCATGTAAATCAAATGTTCCAAGAAGTGATTCATATAAAAACAAGCCATATAGATCACATTTGTATGGTCAAAATTTTGAAAAAAACCCTATGATTCCTATATGTATTGACCACTAATGAAAGTAAGGAACTAATGAGTAGAAATCACTTTTTTCTTCAACATTTTTTAATTTTTTGTAGATCAAATGTTATGGATGTGATCCATATGGTTTATTTAGTAGGAAATTTGTTTTGAATAATATGATTATGACAAGTAATTAGGGTTCTAAAGGGTCAAAAAATCAATAACCCAAAGTGTGCCAAAATTTCATAACTCAAGTCTTGATCCTTGGCAAACAAGTCATGTTGAACTTGTCTATGTGGTTAGATTGAGTCTATACAACTTGCACATATGATTTCTCGCTCATTTGTTCCTTACCTTTATTAGTAGTGCACGCAGACACACACACAATATATATATATATATAGAGAGAGAGAACTGAAATATGTTTACCAAACAAATATGTTTACTGTATGAATTGAAAATTTTATAGTTTTTTGGCAAATCTAACCATGCAGATGCATTTGGCGTGGTCATTTTGCTAAAAATCGACTGTTGGATTGTTGTAATCAGATCGAGAAATGCTATTTTTATGCTTGAATATTTATGAGAATTCTAAGCCATTGATTTTCAACCCTTAAAGATTCTTCTTATACATCGCAATTGGATGATCTAATAGTCCGTTTCTATAAAAACCAAATGTCTAGATCATTTAAGGTGATTTTTTTTTAAAAAAATCTTGGTTCATATCAGAATATATATATATATATATACATGGAGAGTCAGATCTTGAACAACAAAAAATTGCTGAAGTTCTATCCTGCCCATTTGCATTACCTACCCCCTCCAGATAAAAGCTATAATGTTTTTTCATTTTTTTTATTAGACCCTATAGCTATGATTTATATGCATTTTTAGTAGAAAACAAAATTTGAATAATGTAACTGTGACCTGTATGTATGTTTTTCAATACCTAAAAAGTTTTATTTTGTGCCCAAAAAACATGATCCAAGTCATGATTCCTATCCAATAAGCTATATTGAATGGTCCTATGATTGAGAATATGCAATGTACACATGCTTTCTACTGTGTATAGTACATCGTAGCATTATATATATATATATATATATGTGTGTGTGTGTATGTAGAGAGAGAGAGGACTTATGATTTATAAGGACTAAGGATTGGCAACCTGTTTAGAGTCCTTGTGGTCCATCCCACAGGTGGTGTTGCTCTCATGTTAGACCCAGTATTGGCGTGTTGGACCTTGAAGATCTATGATTGTGATTTATGAACACCCTGTTCACTTGGGAATTAGGGTTCACCACAACTTGGTGATGTTGACCAAAAGTAAAGTACGATAGACGTGTTTTTGTAGAAGACCATTATTTTTTCACGAGGAACAAAAAACTCTCTCTAGGATCAGACCTAGTCGCGCTGGCTAAGCCTGCAACACTTAAGTAGAAAACTGTACATGTGCCCGCCAATACTGTTACTTTATTGCATGTCACGTTCGCTTGTATTGTTTGAATTTGACACATTAGGGCTAAAGGAGGGAATTGGCTAATTCTTTGGGAATTGAAATTGGTTTTGTTGAAGATGATTAAGAGAATTAGGAGGGAATTGCCGGCCCATATCTGAAGTTTTATTTGGTAGTTGGGCATTAGGGACAGTCCAAATGACGGAGGAAACATGAAGAAACGTACTTCTCATCAGGGAAAGCGTTCTTTTGTGTGTGTAAGTTTTGAGACGGTAAATTGATCAAAATTGATGGAAATGAGTTAAAAGGAAACATGGATAAATATAATTGGAAAGAATTACATCTTCAATTCTTTTAAAAGGATTCAAGCTATACAAATTTTTCTAACTCTATCTTATTTCGAGTCATCTTTTTGTTCATGTAGAGTGAGATAAAATATAGATATATATAGAAAAATTCGTATATGCGCAATCCTTAGGTGAGCAGCAACGAATGGAATCGTGCTGGCCGTCCATTGCACACGTAATGGACGGCCAGCACGGAAAAAATGATGAAAAAACTTGCAAAAAATAACTGTTTTTTAATTAGCGCTTTTGAAGGGTCACAAAAGGTCTCAGTTCTGCTGTGATTTTTTAGCTACACTTTAAAGCATCGCTAACATCACACAGGATCCCGATATTTTTGCAAATGATTTTGGTGGCGGTCTTGAGTGCCACTAAAAGTTCCAGCGGAACTAAGACCTTTATTGATGCTCCAAAACAGCCACTAAAAGGAGTTTTGCGTGGTTTTGTCAATTCTCAGCAATTTCAACTTGCATACCTATAGATTGTGTTGTGCATCGCTCGATATATATATATATATATATATATATATATATATATATATAAGATAAAGTGAGAGTTGGTAAATGTGGGGAGAGATTTAACAAATATTTCCTTTTGTAAAGAAAGTCATAGAAGTGTGGGAGTCAATCCATACATTAGATCTAAATCTATCTAGCCAACTTGTTTTTATGCTAGAGGAGTGTGGAGCCAATCCTTAATATATTAGAGGAGTGTGAGATGGTGTTAAACTTACATCTCTCTCTCTCTCTCTCTCTCTCTCTCTCTCTAGAGAGAGAGAGAGAGAGAGAGAGAGTGCGCTCTGGTCTTACTCAATGTTGATCCTCTTCTCCAATCGGCTGCTGCAAGGATCTTCAACTGCCCAATATCCGACCTTCCTGTCAATTTCTTGGGTCTATCGTTGCACTCTCTGCAGCCAGCAGGAACTTCTACTTGGATGTCTACCATAGAGCGGGTGCAAGGGAGATTGCAGGCTTGGAAGGCTCGATATTTATCTTTTGCGGGACGAGTGACGCTCATTCGCCATGTTTTAGCCAGATTACCAGAGTTTCGAATGAGCATGTCTATTATACCGACGATAGTAGAGCAGACGATTAACCGTTTGCTTTCGCACTTCCTTTGGTCTGGGAATGTGTCGCACAAAAAGTACCCGCTTGTTTCTTGGCAACAGATCGTTCTCCCGAGGCAGCGAGGCGGCTTGGAGATTCCAACTCTGAGAAAGAGGAGCATCGTTTTAGTCTTGAAGTGGGCTTGGGAAGCTTCCACATCTCAATCTTCTTGGGCTACGTTTGTTAGGCAAAAATATGGTAGTCTACATGAATCCCTTCTTTCCACACCCAGTTCAGTGTGTCACTCGTCCCTCTGGCTGGAGTGGCGGAAGACACTTCGATCCTTCAGTGGCAGAGATCTTAAGCCGGTCCATGGCTTGTCGTGGCTTCACTGGGCCATGGCGAGCGCATATAGGTTCTCCATTAAGCAAGTTTACCATTCCTTGTTGCCGTCCGGGATGGACTGGTTTCCCAGTGATTGTATGTGGGGTAAGGGGTCAGCTCCAAGGGCAAAAGCTTTGGCGTGGGTTATGGCTCTGGATTGTGTTCAAACCCAAATTAATGTCAGGAAACAGGGGATTCAATTTCCAAGCATGTGCGTTCTTTGCGAGAAGGCTGTAGAGGACACGACTCACCTATTTTGGCTCTGCCCGATCGTTCTAGACTTATTTTTTCAAACTTGGGGTGCGCCACCTGTTCAAACTCGTCCGTGCTCTGTTATTCGGGACCTCTTGCTTGGTCCCAGGATTGTACGACACAAAAAAAATGGAGATTATTGTGGCGGGTTTGGTTGCTTTCAGCATGGTGGGTCATATGGACCGAAAGAAACGACATCTTTTTCAGGGGTATCAAATTCGATTTCGGAAGGCTTCGGCAACGGGTCATGTCTGATGTGTATCTGGCTCTTAAGTTACATAGTAGGGGGGAGGGGTTGATCGTCTTGTACTCTGATCTATGCACAATCATCATCCAGATTGTGGTTGTTTTGCTCTTATGTTTCTCTTTTGTCTCTCCCATCCAATATTCTGTTGGATGTATTTTGGTAATGTTGAATGGTGAATGTTCTCTCTCTCTCTCTCTCTCTCTCTCTCTATATATATATATATATATATATATATATATATATATATATATATATATATATATATATATATATATATATATATATATATAGGGGCGTAGCTAGGATTCGTGCGAGGGGGGGGGGGGAACAGGGGTGTAGAAAAAAAAATGTGTGATAGTTGGGGGTTCGGGGGCAGCGCCCCCCTCGTTTTTTTTTTTTTTGAGATAAAATAAAAAATGGCTACAATTATTAATAAAAATCTATTTCATATGGACAAATCAAACTATTTGCTGCAGTCAGGGCTGGGCTAAAAAAGGGATAAAAATCTATTTCATATGGAATCAGGGCTGGGCTAGGACTGGGCTTTAAAAAAAAAAATTTAACTGTTTCGGGAGGCAGAACTGGGCCAGCCCAGTCCTGCCCCCCCTAGCTACGCCTCTCTCTCTCTCTCTCTATATATATATATATATATATATATATATCTGAAATCTTTGTTATCTTTGGAAGTTAGAAATCTCTCTCTCTCTCTCCAAAACATAAAATACAAATGGAATTGTGATTCTAACCATCTCCACAAGAATAACATTGATATGAACCCATAGAGGGGTGGGTATCAGTCGTGATCTCGGGCAGGCCCAAATCCAGCCTGCCATGGGCTAGGCTTGGGCCTATAAATTAGGCCCAACCTTGTCCCGAGAGGGGTCGGCCAGCAGCCCGTGTGTGTCTATATATATAGGCAAGGCCCGATTAGGCCCACAGGCCTAACAGATGGGCCATGGGTAGGAGTTTTCCAAACTAGCCAGCACAGTCAACACGGTCCATTAGCAGGCCGGCCCGGCCCCTAGCCCACCCTTAGTTAGATCCATAATCAACCCATCAAATTTAAAAATTAGTCGGTCTTATGTGTTATTAAAAACATATTTACCATTATATTTAATTTTGAGAGTAAATGTAACTTTAAAATGTTTATATCCTTATTCACATTGGATATTACCATTTACAACCATTATTCACATCAACCATATACGCGAGCATGTTCAATCAATTAATGTGGGATAATTCATGTGTCCTTTTTTACCCTTAAATTTAACTTTTTGTTATGATGAGAAACCCTGACCGAGAACTGTGTCACTTAATGGGCTTGACCTTTGCGAGATAAACCTCCGGTGGACCGACACCCAACTCTCACTGGTGCAACCGATGGGAGTTGAACCTGGTTTGCCCTTTTAGCCTGGTTTGAACCTCGACTGGTTGTTACCCGGTTTGTTCTCAAACTAAACTAAATCCAAACAGTTTATAAACTGAAACCTATTTATACATTATCCACTCTCAAACCATTATAGTCATAACCCAATCCACACTCAACCCGAATCCGACCTAATTCACATCCAAAGTGGACCGGAACTGTCTTATAAAATGTTTGACCCAATGCATACCCTTTTCTGATAAATACCCAATAACCCACTTGGGTATAAAATAAACTACAAGAAAGTGACCATATTGTATCACAAATACAATGTGTTTTTCGAAATGTCCTAAAATTTATGAAATCTATCCGCTACCCAAAACTGCAAATGAAAACTTTTTAAGGCCTTTTTACCCTTTGCACAAGCAACCCTCGTAAAGTTCGCGCAATATATTGTTCTGCCCATTGGCTAAGGCAAAACCTTACTTAAATGTATATTTACACATATTTTTTTGTGGTCCTTAAGGAGCATGCAAAAAACTATATTATTTATGCAGTTTTCTATATTCTTAAATTATATTCCACATTTTTTTTGTAGTTCTCGAAAGACACAAATATAACTTATGTGAATCTTCTCTAATCATAACTTCATAAATAACGAAGTAAAATCACGTATCTAATTATGCAGAGAAACACAAATATGTTACACAAATACTACATTAAGACCGCATATCAAAATGCACGATGTTCTTTTATGTTTGTGATTTTTTTACTAAAATAAATGTGACTCTTTAGAGGTATAAAAAGCGATTGTCTGCACCCCAGGGATATTTTTACATATTCTAGGGTTTCTTTGTGGTCCCTAACTTTCTTGATATGAAAAAAAAAAATAGCCATTTTTCATCAACTATTTTTTGCCAATTTTTTCTCGTGATTCATTGACGACACTTCATTGTTGAGTTTTCCAAAGATGAGTTTTTCGATAAGCACATTCTTAATGATGAGTTTTTTTGGTAAGCATCGTATTTTTTAAGAGTTTTTTGGTAACCTTTTCCTTCAATATTTATAAAACATTGAGAACTTTGAGCCTACATAATTTAACTTTTTCTATGTTGTTCCATATTTTCACTTGTACCTCTCTTTATCCTTCATACATAAAATATGCCACAATCAATACATTGAAAAATATAAAAAACTATAGTAGTAATAGTTTACCTTCCTAAATGTTGGGTTTAATTGACACAACTAAATAGTGGTTCAACTATTTTGTTTAAAGGCTTGAGGTTCTTGATTATACAATGAGTTAACTACACCTTGGCGATGGCTATTAGCGCTTTCATCTTTTAATGCCTAGAGGCATTGCAATTTTTTTCTTATATGATAAATTAAACATTCTTTGATACTTTTAAGCATATTTTTTAGTTAGCTTTTCTATAATGTTTAATTTTCTTTGAATTGTTTTGTATGCAATGGTGTCGTGGCTGGTGTAGTATTGACAACTATAACTAATAATTTATTCTCATTGATGAATAAATGTTGTGCTTCTTAGTGTTGTGTATACTTTAACGTCAAAGGTATTAATTTTTTTATATCTGTTGCATGATATATTTTAAAAACTTCTTAGTCTATCTGTTAAGGGCTCACATTCACATCATTTGCTAATGTTATAGCACAACAAGAGTTGTCAAGGAAGGAAAACTATGTATTGGGTCATTCTATAGAATCAAGCTGGTTTTATCGGTAATTATTCTAGGGTCAACGAGCACACCTAAGGAATCTACAGAAGTAAACCATGTTTTATAATTATAAATCATTATAATTAAGTAAACAATGTATTGTAAATGCAATTGTAATTGAATTTTTATTTTACAATTTAACTTTAAATACCTATAACAGTTTAAATGTATGATGATAATGAATGTGTGTAGTTTTGAATATTACATGTTGATTATATATAGTGTTAAAATTGTATGTGAATGTCTGCTAAATTATAACAGAAAATGTTTGTTGAATTGTAAATGTCTACTGAATTGTAACATGAAATGTCTGTCGAATTATAAAATGTTAACTAAATTATAATAGGTGAATTATAACAAAAAATGATGGACTTGCGATTTTATGGAACTTTGCAAATAATTATTGCGAACAATAACCAAGAATTTCATTTTTTTAGAATTATGCAAAAAATAATAAGAAAATACATGATTTTGCTCTATTATTTATGAAATTACAATTAAAGGAGGTTCACATAAGTTATATTTGCGCAATTCGTGAGGACTAAAAAAAATAAGGTGTGAATATACATTTAAGTGTTATAGAGGGAAGGTTCGTCCAATATCCAATGACTTTGGTACAAAATATATGATTTTACTGAGTTATTTGTGAAGTTATGTTCATAAGAATGTTTGCAAAACTTGTTGTTGCACGCTTTGTAAATATCTAAAAAAAAAATAGATGTAAAATACATTTAAATGATGATTAAAGAAAAGAGAAAGGAGGTTCACACAATTTTTCATTAACTTTGATATAAAATATACAATTTTACTAAGTTATTTGTGATTTTATGATTGACAGAGAAGACCACATAAATAACATAATTTTTTGCGCATTTCTTGATGATTGCAAAAAAGAAAGTGTGAATATACATTTAAGTGAGGTTTTGCCTTAGCCAATGGGTAAAATGATATCTCACTCGAACTTCATGAGATTTACTTATGTGAAAGGTAAAAAGGTTATAAAATATTTTCTATTTACAGTTTTGGACAAGGGGGAGGTTTCAAAGATTTTAGGGTATTTGAAGAAACACACCATATTTGTTGTACAATACAATAATTTTTTGAATAAACAATATACCTAGATCCAAACCCTAAACACAAAGGTCGATGTAGGTACGAGTCCGGATCTATTTCTATACCGACTTCAAACTAGTATTTTGAAACCGACCTGAACCTATGTTGGGTACAACACAGCACAGGAGAATTGGATTTTTTTTTTTTAAATTGGACATAATGACACATTTTCTTATCATTCAAAGCCTGTTATGATATTTCATTATACAAGAAACATTTTTATTAAATTATTATTACTAATAAATTGTCTTTTTGTGTCAAGATTGCACCATATTTGTCGTACAGTACGCTAATTTTTTGAATAAACAATATACCCAGATCCAAACCCTAAACAAGAAGGTCGACATAGGTATGGGTCTGGATCTATTTCTATACCGAGTTCAATCTGGTCTTTTGAAACCGACCTGAACTTATGTTGGGTACAACACACCACAAGAGAATGGGATTTTTTTTTATTTTAAATTGGACATAATGACACCTTTTCTTATCATTCAAAACCTGTTTTGGATATTTCATTATACAAAAAACAATTTTATTAAATTATTATTACTAATAAATTGTCTTTTTGTGTCAAGATTGCATCACAAGCCTTGTGTCAGAAAATGACATGCACTCCAGATGGTGTCATTGTGACAGGCCCGAATCCAATACCAAAACCGACATAGTTTCACCAATTCATCATCGAGGTAGTATCCCATGTAGTAAGCGGGGTCCTGTGCCAAGCTGAAGGCCCAGGTTCGAATCCCTCTGCCACATGAGGCTTAAGAGATATCTGGTAGGGGACTGCCTAACCACAGCTTACATGTCAAAAAAAAAAAAAATCATCACCCAACCCGAGCGTGACAAATATCGTGAGAAATTAGTTTAAAGTTTCAAATGGTAATTTCTTGTTATCTTTTCAAAATATAATGATTTTTGTTGTAAAAACATAAATATCGCTTTTAAACATGATATTTTTGTTTTTAACAACTATTTATCACAAAAAATCATGTGTTTTTTACTTTTAAATGTTTTGCATTTGTAATTCTACATAAAAAATAAAATTTCAAATTTTAGCCTTTTAATTATTGCCAATAAATTTTTTTCCTAAAAAAACCACTAGATTCTCGAAAAACTTTCTATCTCTCGCGAGTTTTTGGCTTCCGATATTTGGCCGTTTCAAACTTTTGTCACTGTAGTCTATAGTACTCATGAGCGGGTTCGGGTGCTCTCCAATGGGTCGGATACCCGACCCGTTACTCCCTCTCTCTTTTTGGCGCCACTATTTAAACCTCTCTGCTCGTACCCAAAACTCGCTCGCCATTTCTGTACGCGCTCCGTGAAAAAGGAAGGTAGCGAAATCCCTCTCCATCTATCCTTCCACAATTCCCTCTGCAACTCTTCATTTACTGCAATCAAAAGAAAATTCTCGTTAGGGTTTCTCTTGCCACGGAGATCGCTCGAGGATGCAGAGCACCGATCTTCGCGAACACTATGTGCGCGTCCATCCTCGAGGACTTGCAGGTTTTCCTCTTTCGATTCCTAGTTTTTCTTTTTCTTTTTGGGTTTCATCGATTCTAGGGTTTTGGTTTCTTCTTTCATTTTTTCTTCCCTTTTCCCTTTTTTATTTTACTTTGCAATGGAGATGATGATGTTAAGAAAAAAGAAAGAATGTAAACTAAATTGATTTTATTTTCTAATAGTTTATATCTTTTAATTAAAATTATTATTTATTTTTAGACATAATATACATTTTATTATAATATTAAGAATAAAGCAATTTATTCTTGAATATCATAAATTTTTGGTATATGAATTAAGATTTCAAAATCTAGAGATCATAGTTACCAATTTAGGGGAAACTTGAGAGAATCACATACAAAGCATGCGAGAAACGGGAGAGAAGCGAAGGGGAAACATGGGGGAAAGCAAGATTCTCATTACATTTCAGAAGTGAAGCATCTTGCACATTTAAAGCGAACTTTTGGAGAAGCACACTTCCCGCCTATATAATGCACTTCCTGTAAGTCTGTTAGTCACAATCTTCGCCAGTGCCCCACCCTTTGGGAACCACATATAGGTAAAAGAGTTAAGGCAAACACACACTCACTCACTCACTCACAGGTGTACACGATTTTGACATGGTTCGACCAAGCAAAGATCTATGTCCACGAAAGGAAAAATTATTTTCTCTCTCTCTCTCTCTCTCAACGTTTTCCAGAGTGAGGAGCGGCTCCTTTATATACAGAGTTGCATCAGGAGTTGTATGTGGTTTAGGATTACAATCCTTCTCTGGGTGAACCAAGGTTGCAAGACTAAGAAGGGGAAGCGGTAAACGATACGGGAAGGGGAAGTGAGAAGCGATGTATTTTAAAACGTACAGGAATCGGGAAGCGAGGAATAAAAAAAAAAGAAATACAATAATTGAATGTGAATCAAAATGAAACACAAATAAAAACTAAAATAAAAGTGACTAATATTAAATTTCATGATTTTTTAGTATAAGAACTAGATTTTTAACAAAATGATGACTACCAATTTAGAGTAAGCACATGGAAGCGAGTGAGAAGAAAGAGAAAACACATAAAAATATGAAAAGTTGAGTAAGAGAACATGTACTAAGAATAGATGAAGTGTGTGGAAAGCATATGAGAAGCGTGGGGGAATCGAGGTTCTTATCAAGTTTTGGAAGCGAGGAGTATCACGCTTCTGAAGCGAGTTTTTCGGAATCAAGTTTCCCACCTATCTAAGAAGCTTCCTGTAACTCTGGGTGAACCTGTATATGTCAAGACATTTTATCCTAGTTGGTGTCTTCTCTTGTAAGGAGTCCAGTCCATTTACATTAGGAGTCTTCATGAGTCCATTCACATTAGCTTGATTATTAGGAGTCTTCATGAGTCCATCTGTATTGGCCACTTGGGAAACCATGGGGTCCATTAGATCTGGACCCAACATCTCCTTAACAACCCCCCTCAGGCTCAATGACCTAGGGAGGATGTTGAGCTTGTCGCGAAGGAGATTTAATCTGGAGTTGGAAAGATGTTTGATCAAGGTGTTAGCCAATTGATCTGCAGAGGCGATCTACTAAATTTAAAGGTGCTTTTTGGCAATATGATCACAAATAAAATGAACATCGATGCCAATGTGTTTGGTGCGGTTGTGAAAGACAAGTTTGGCGGAGAGGCACCAATGTTGTCACACCAAATCGTCAGCATAACAAAGCTTGTAACATGGAGATCTTTCAATAAAAATGTGAGCCAAAGCATTTCAACAACAATGTTGGACAATGATCGATATTCTGCTTCAGTACTGGAACGTGCCATCGTGGATTGCTTACAAGCAGACCAAGAAATGAGGGAACCACCAAGGAATATAGCAAAGCTTCTCGTAGACTTGCGATCATCAACATTGCCTGCGCAGTCGACATCCGAAAAGGCTGAGACATGGAAGTCATGGCATTTAAGAATAAGAAGGCCATAATTCAATGTATGCTTAATGTAGCGAAGTATCCGCTTGACAACTGTCCAATGAACACTAGTAGTCTGGTGCATGTATTGGCAGACCTTGTCGACGACATAGGCCAAGTCTGGTCTGATCAGAGTTAGATACTGCAAGGCCCCACGACATGCTTGGACTGGGTGGGAGCGACAAGTGGGTTACCATCATGAAGAGCTAACTTAGTTGATGCAGCCATAGGAGCGGTGACCGGTTTGGCCCTAGTCATGTGAGTCTGGTCTAACAGGTCTAGCATATATTTATGCTTGGAAAGAAACATCCCATCAAGAGTAATGTTGGATTCAATTTCCAAGAAAAAGTGTAAGTTGCCAAGATCCTTAAGAGCAAATTCAGAGCTCAACCTGTTAATATTGTGAGCTAGAAAGTTAGGAAAGTTGCCTCTAATAATGATGTCATCCACATAGATAAGCACATAAACAAGAGGTTTGGGCTTGTGAAAAACAAATAATGAAGTGTCAACCCGAGAACCCACAAAGCCAAGGCTGAGGAGAAAGGAGCTTAACCACAATACCAAGCTCGCGGGGCCTGTTTAAGACCATAAACGGCCTTGTGTAATTTGCATACATGACTAGGAAACCGAGGATCAACGAAGCCTTGTGGTTGTGTCATGTAGACCTCTTCATTCAGAACCCCATATAGAAACATATTATGGACATCAAGTTGTCGAATAGTCCACCCCAGTGAGACAACAATGGTGAGGACCGAGCGGACAATGGGGTTTTTTACAACTGGGCAAAATGTCTCAAAACAGTCCATTCTTTCTTCTTGACTGTAACCTTTGGCAACAAGTCTGACTTTATACCGCTCTATGGTGCCGTCTATACGACGTTTGATTTAAAAAAAACAATCGCACCCATTGACATTGGTGCCAGGTTTGGAGGGAACAAGACTCCAGGTGCCGTTCTTTAAGAGGGCATTGAACTCATCCGCCATGGCTTGGCGTCAGTGTTGGTCTTTGTGAGTTTGCTTGAAGCAAGTGGGTTCACAACAATGTTATAAAAAATGCGCCTTGAGGTGCAAAAGGCGCGCCTTGCCTTGAGGCGCGACCCTCTGTGCCTCAAGGTGCAAATTTTTTATTTTTTTTTTACAACAAGACTTATGAGACATAATCAATAAGAGTTTTGTAGGTTAATCTCATATATTTTCCAGTATTTCAGTTATGTAATCAGTTTCTTAGTATATTTTTACTTTTGTTGGTTAATCTCATATATTTTTCAGTTATGTAATTACTTTCTTAATATATTTTAACTTTTGTTGGTTAATCTCATATATTTTCCAGTTATGTAATCAATTTCTTAGTTACTTTTATATGTTAATCTCATATTTTTTAGAACAATCTAATATATTTTAACTTTTGTAGGTTAATCTCATATATTTTCCAGTTATTTCAGTTATGTAATCAATTTCTTAGTATATTTTAACTTTTGTTGGTTAATCTCATATATTTTCCAGTTATGTAATTAGTTTTTAGTTACTTTTATATGTTATTTTCATATATTTTAACTTTTGTAGGTTAATCTCATATATTTTACAGTTATTTCAATTACGTAATCAGTTTCTTAGTATATTTTAACTTTTTTTGGTTAATCTCATATATTTTCCAGTTATGTAATCAGTTTTTGGTTACTTTTATATGTTAATCTCATATTTTTTAGAAAAATCTCATATATTCTAACTTTTGTTGGTTAATCTCATATATTTTTCAGTTATGTAATCGGTTTCTTAGTATATTTTATCTTTTGTTGGTTAATCTCATGTGTTTTCCAGTTATGTAAACATTTTTTTAGTCACTTTTATACGTTAATCTCATATTTTTTAGAATAATCTCATATATTTTAACTTTTGTAGGTTAATCTCATATATTTTCCAGTTATTTCAGTTATGTAATCAGTTTATTAGTATATTTTAACTTTTTTTTGGTTAATCTCATATATTTTTCAGTTATGTAATCAGTTTTTAGTTACTTTTATATGTTAATCTCATATTTTTTAGTACTTATTTGAGATTTTCTATTTATTATTGATTGTTATTTAATCAATAAAGCATTTCTTTATTTATTTGTATTTTTAGATTTTTTTTTTTATAATTTTTTTTAAGTTTTCAATTTTTTTTTGAGGCTTACGCTTTACGCCTCGCCTCGGTTTTTGGTGGAGCGCCTCGCTACACCTTAACGCCTTTCACAACACTGGTTCATAGTCTTAGGAAAGGGTAGTGAGAAATACTTGAGGTCTATGTCGCACAGACTTTTCTAACAAGACACCGCACCCAGGCGGGTGCGACACTTGGACACAACTTCCTTTGTGTTAGGTGAAGTCAACCACACTGAGGTCCATTTCTATCCAAAAGTAGATTCAATTAACCCTAATCAAGTCCATTTTTATCTATATTATATATATAAATACATAAATGCACACAAATACACGTAGTGTTAACTTAAAACTACTAAAAATTATATATATGTATATACACTCCCCGCACCCAAGTTTTTTTAAAGTGCTGCATCGCCGCATCCGCACCAGTACCCGCACCCGCACCTATGTGACATAGCTTGAGGTATATGATATCTGGTGGTGAGATGGGTCTTGCGTTTAAGTGACCTAGTTTGAGAGCGGTAACCATGTGGTGAGTATGGGTACATGATGGGACCTGGGTGGAAACAAGGTCTGAACTAGGTGCAGGGCTAGGTGACGGTGTTGGAGCATGGTCAGCTAAGGGAGGACTCAGATCCACAAGATGGGACGGTGAGTGGGGAGGTTCTTGTAAAGGGAGGCTGGGCGGGACCGAGGGAGGTGGTGCAACATAAATAAGCGAGAGTGGAATCGATACAACAGGTGTGAGATTTTCACCAGAATCTGTTTTGTGAGAAAGAGAAATGAAGAGGAGAAGAGGGGCTGCGGCTGTCACGATTTCAATAATGAAATCGTGACCTAAACATGTATTAATATGTTTTGATATACAATATGGGTCCGGGTCTGGTATAATGTCCAGACCCAGAATGCATTATACATTTGGTATGACATACGTAATATACAAAACACTACTTTTTCACCTCCCCTCAAGTTGATCATGGTTTTGAACCATGAACAACTTGCCTTTAAGCATCTAAAAACGATCTTTTGTCAAGCCTTTTGTAAATATGTCTGCAACTTGTTTTTCAGTATTAACAAATTCAAGCTCGATCTCCTTTTCTTCAACTTTTTGTCTTACAAAATGCTGGTCTATCTCAATATGCTTAGCACGATTGTGATGTACTTGATTGAATGACATGTTGAGAGCACTTTGATTGTCACACAACAAGGTAGACTGAGAGATCGTTTCTCCCACTTCAGTTAGTAAATGCCGGACCCATGTGACTTCGGCAGTAGCGGTAGCCATGGATCTATACTCGGCCTCGGTGCTTGATCTAGCGATGACTTTGTTTTCTACTACTCCAAGAGACTAAGTTTCTTCCAATGAAGACACAATATCCTGATGTAGACCTTCGTTCATCTGGATCCCTTGCCCAGTCTGCATCACAATATACAGTAAGCTCACACATATCCTTGCCAGACGATTTTGGAGAATATATCAACTCATCTCCAATTGTTCCTTTCAGATATCTGAGTATCCTCTTAACAACCTCCATATGTCTAGTACGTGGCGCATGCATAAACTGAGACACTTGATTGACTGAATAAACAATATCAGAGCGAGTGAATGTGAGAACTGTAACATCCCTATTAAACTGCGATACCTGGTGGAATACTCACACAGATCTCCATCATGAGTACTTAGTTTTTGGTGAAGCACACTTGGAGTTCCTAGAGGTTTACAGTCTTTCATACCTGCTTTGCTGATAACGTCCATCGTATACTTATGCTGAGTGAGAGTCAAGCCATCATCCCGGCTATCGACTTCTACCCCAAGAAAATAATGCAAGGCACCAAGATCTTTCATTTTGAACCTCTGACCTAATAGGTCTTTCACTTCTTTGATGTGATCTTCAGAGTTTACTGTGATGACGATATCACCCACATAAATTAGTAACAAGGTGGTCACATTTTGCCTTCTAAAGATGAATAATAAGTGATCCAATAGAGAGTGAGAAAATCCATGCTTTTGAATCTCAAGTGAGAAGCTGTCAAACCAGGAACGAGATGCTTGTTTTAGGCCATATATAGCTCTTTTTAGCCTGCATACATGTGTTTTACAATCTTGCTCGTAATATCCAGGTGGTTGTTCCATGTAAACTTCCTCCAAATCCCCATGCAAGAATGCATTTTTTACATCAAGCTGACTCAACTTTCATCCATGTTCAACAACTAAGGAAAGAATAATTCAAATCGTTTCCATTCTCACTACTGGGCTAAAAGTCTCGTCATAGTCTTGCCCTGCTTCTTGGGTGAACCCTTTTGCCACCAGTCTTGCCTTGTATCGTTCAATGGTCCCATCTGGTTTATACTTTATTGTGTAGACCCATTTGCATCCTACAACATTTTTGTCAGGTGGTCTGGGAACAATTTCCCAAGTTTCACATTTGTGCAAGGCTTGCATTTCATCATTCATGGCTTCTACCCATTTGGTAGAAGTGATTGCCTGATAGTACATAATAGGTTCATCTTCCTTATTGAGGGCAGTTAAAAAGAGCTGAAAATCCATGGAGAAATTGTTATAGCTGACCCACCTATCAATAGGATGTCGCATGCGATTGGATCTTCTGACCTCAAGAATATGGGAGAAAGTAGGTGCAGCTGCTGGGGAGACCTGACACAGTCGTTCTTTGTCTAGTATAGGAAATGCCCTTGTATCTGCCTGGTACCAATGATGGTGCTTCTTCCTGTTAAAATGTATCATTCAACATTTGTAATATTATATATATTTTATATATATAAAGTATAATACATATTCATATATGGTATATATGCATATGTATTATCCTAATTATATATATAAAATATATATTTCTCTATTTATAGGCATAGGGGTAGTTTAGACATTTCCAGTTTTACGCATATTCCATTTGGAATATGTTTGTAATTTTATCTTTTATTTTATTTTTTATTTTTTTCCTTTTTTCGTGGTTTGCGCAACCTAGGGTGGCTCCCCAAAGAGTCGTTGGGGAGCCCCCAACGGTCACAAATGTGACCGTTGGGGAGCCCCCAACGGTCACAAATGTGACCGTTGGGGGCTCCCAACGACTCCTTTGGGAGCCCCCTAAGTGGCTCCTTTCTTGTGTTATAAATAGGGGTCTCCCCCTTTGTATTTTCTAATTCTTGAGGGAGCTTATGCTCCATTGTAATGGGGTTTTTACCCCTTCTCCATTATTCTTCAATGATATGCAACTTATGACTTTATGTCATATTTTTCCCTTTTTATGGGTTTTATGTGTTAGCACATTATGTGCTTATGTTGTTTCCCTTTAATGGGTATATTTGCACTCCACGTGCATAAGTATGGGTTCATTATTGAACCCAATGTATTCCAAGTCACTTTCTAACATGGTATCAGAGCAAGGTTGAGATCGAGTTGCTCTTTGGTGCATCGGGAAGCGTGGTATTCAAGAATTTGTTAAAGAAAAATGGTGAAGTATTCATTTCACTCTATTGTCTTTCTTATAGTTATTCGGTATGCATTCTATTTCTTTGAGTATTGTATGAAGAATGGAATATGTTCTTTTCTTTATGTGT
Organism: Nuphar pumila; assembly: GCF_984573655.1. Lineage (NCBI taxonomy): Eukaryota > Viridiplantae > Streptophyta > Magnoliopsida > Nymphaeales > Nymphaeaceae > Nuphar > Nuphar pumila. The sequence goes on from NC_143251.1 coordinate 132,600,731, forward strand.
GATTTTTGTCATTATGTCTTTTTTGAGTTTCTTGCTACTCCATTGAATCGTTTTCGTATGTTTTTCTTTGAAAAACTTTAAATGATAACTTGTTTGGCGAAAAATTAGATATATGATTGCTCAAAACTTGCTTTAATGGGTCGGTAAAATTTATGACCGTTGGAACTTTGAATTTACATTTTAAACCTAACATTGTTTATGAAAATACCTTTATATGAATGTTTAGTCTTTAAAGAAAGGTATGTTAAGATTAAAATGCTTGTGAAATATAGTTTTTTGAAAAATGTTTGGCATATATGAAAAATTCCATATTATGTGTCCGTTTTATATGAGCAACATTTAATTAAGAAAGTTTTTTTTTAATAATACCGGTTGAATTAAGTTTTAAAATGGTCTTATGGAATATGGTGATTTTCTTTTCATCTTTACACTCTTAAGGATGTTTTCAACATTTAGAGAGTTCTCTCTCTTTTCAATAAGAGACATTTATATTTTTATGTTGTGATTGTCTCTTGTGGGATTTGGTGTTTGCCCTTTTGTTTGTTCATTAGTGAATGTTGTAAGTGCTTAATGCACTCTTTTGCTTTTCCGCATATTTCATTACAAAAGTTATGGTCTTCACTAATGTTTATTGTGTACTTATTTCATTAGGAGTAGGTAATAATCTATTAAGTCATGTTTTTTGATAAAACTTAAGAGTGTTAAATTTTTCCTCAATAAATGTTTACTTTTTATTTAAGCCATAGTACAATCTTATTTATCATAAGGTTTTGCTAATGAATCTATTTTGTTGGGATTTCTTCCACTTTAATGGAGTTTTCTCCTTCTTTGGGAGTTGTATATGTTTGTTTGTTCAAACTCTCCTTAAGGAGCCTTTCGGTCCTTATAATCTTCTTGTGAGTATATACTCTTTTATGAAGATTTCATGATTGTTTATCATTTTTAAGTTGAAATAGTAGATTTCATAAGTTTTTCGAAATTCACCATCTTTATGAATGCCTATATTGGCCTAAGTTTGTTATTTTTAAACTTCACCAACTTCACCGTTTAATTGCCCTTATGTCTTTCATAGTTAAGGCTTGTTTGTTCCAAATCGGTTCATACACATGATGTTGCTTAATATTTCATGTTATGTTGCATAGTAAGCCTTTTTTTGGTGTACAAGACTTTTTTTGAAGATTAAGCATAATTCGTGGTTATGCAAAATTGTTTTGATGGGTTATATTGGACCTTTGATTCAATTTGTTAATCGGTCCTCTTTGTAAAAATTTTTTATTTGGAAAATGATTCCTTATGTGTTTATTGCCCTTTTGTGGCATTTATGTTTGTCCATCACATGTTATTTAATGCATCATTGTTTTGGCCTTATTATTGTTTTATTAGAGATGTTTGTTGAGGTGCGTTATGGGCACCTCGTGTTATATCATTTTAGATTGTCCAAATTGCCATATTATAGATGGTGGTTGAGGTGAGTTATGGGCACCTTGGGACTCTAGAATGATTTGATATATGAGTGTGTCACTAGTTTGTTCTTGTGCCATTGATATTATGGATGCTTCTAAGTAAATGTGATGGACATATGGTATTTGAAACCTTAAATGTTTTAAGGTACATTTAAAATCAAGATGTTTTGGGATTATAGCCCAACCTTTTATTTGTTTATGAATCTTATGAGTGCATTTGCACATTTGTGATTCCGTATGTTGTGCTCGTTGTGCACATGTGTTCTTGTGATTTTGCACAAGTATTCTAAGTGTTCTTGGTGTGTGTATGTTCACACATTTGTTCTCAAGAATTTTATTTTATCGATTATAGTATCTTGTTGAAGATATTTTTTACATGCATGTTATTGTTATGTGAATTCATTTTAAAAGGAGTATTGTTTTATTCGAGGTTTATTTTCATTACAAGTTTATTGCCTCAAAAGTCTTTTCCTTTTATGCCCATTATCTAAGTGTCATCATATGTAGACAAGAATTTTATTACACCTTCGTGTGTTTTTAGCCCTTTGTTGGCTTTTGCTCTCTTGGTCTAGTAGCTGAACACACTTGTCTTGAGTGTTTTTATATGTAGACAAGGCACGTTGATTCACACCATGGTGTGTGATTTTTAGCCTATGTTGGCGTTTGTGTCCTTGTTCTAGTCGCTTAGATGTATGCCCATGGTTGGCTTATTTCACTCATTTCAAGTGCCATCATATGTAGACAAGAGATGTATTATGTGTTAGCCCATGGTTGGCTTATTACTCTTGTTCTAGTAGCTGAACATACTTGGTTTTAAGGGTATTTTTACGTAGACAAGAGATACTTTTTAGTCCATGTTGGCATGTATGCTCTTGTTCTTGTCGTAGATGCACTTATGTCAAGTATTATTATATGTAGACAAGAGGTTCTTTTACACACCTTTGTGTGTGTCTTTGGCCTTTAATGACTTTATATTCTTGATCTAGTAGCTTATACACTTGATTTATGGGTTTTTGGAGAACTAATGAGGAAGTTGTTTGTAATGGATGAACTATTATTGAAATTTGCAAAATTCCATTCATGACTTGTGTTTTTCAAGTGAATCATCTTTTTGATATGCATATCAAGTTGATTCCTTAGCATTTAATCTATATATTAAGTGTTTATGGTTTTTGCCACCCTTATATGTAAAATATGTTTTTTTTTTGTCAATTAAGTATGACTTTCATAAATGATTTTTAAAAACTTGTGAACTCTTGGGTTTATTTTACCTAAAGTATGCTTGGAGACTTCGTTTCTCTTGTTTGGCACTTCATTACATGTTTGAAGCATGATCATTAATGAGTTCTTTGAGTATTAATTCATTTAATGATAAGTATATGCATATGCTCTTTATGACCTTTTTTGGGCTCTCATTCAATAAAGCATATGTATTTTATGCCTCTTCGTAGGCTTCTTGTGGTATCCCTTCGTGGATCATTTTGTTATTCCTCATTATGGGGTTATATTTGTCCAATGTTGGACCTTATGAATGCATTATGCATTCTTGCAATTTATTTTTGCATAATGTGCTTTCGCTCATTTCTGTTTTAACATAATGTATGATTTAGAAACTTTGGTTTTCTAAATTTTTCGTTTCATGCTAAAGTAACTATTATATTATACATAAACTTTGCACCTTGTTAGGAATGTTCCTTTTTGAGTAAAGTGCAAAGGTATTTTTTACTTGTTCTTTGTTGTTTTCTTTTCTCAGGATCTTGAAGATAAGAGAAAAGGAAGACCCTTGGATAGAAGGTGCTCATCGATAAAGACATTGGAGGAAGATATTTACAATGACATTCGTTCTGAAGGCTCTTGAAGCTTTGAGATTCTTCTTCTTGCCGTCTTCAACCTTTTCGTTCCCCCACGCAAAGCTTGAGGGGGGGTGTTAAAATGTATCATTCAACATTTGTAATATTATATATATTTTATATATATAAAGTATAATACATATTCATATATGGTATATATGCATATGTATTATCCTAATTATATATATAAAATATATATTTCTCTATTTATAGGCATAGGGGTAGTTTAGACATTTCCAGTTTTACGCATATTCCATTTGGAATATGTTTGTAATTTTATCTTTTATTTTATTTTTTATTTTTTTCCTTTTTTCGTGGTTTGCGCAACCTAGGGTGGCTCCCCAAAGAGTCGTTGGGGAGCCCCCAACGGTCACAAATGTGACCGTTGGGGGCTCCCAACGACTCCTTTGGGAGCCCCCTAAGTGGCTCCTTTCTTGTGTTATAAATAGGGGTCTCCCCCTTTGTATTTTCTAATTCTTGAGGGAGCTTATGGTCCATTGTAATGGGGTTTTTACCCCTTCTCCATTATTCTTCAATGATATGCAACTTATGACTTTATGTCATATTTTTCCCTTTTTATGGGTTTTATGTGTTAGCACATTATGTGCTCATGTTGTTTCCCTTTAATGGGTATATTTGCACTCCACGTGCATAAGTATGGGTTCATTATTGAACCCAATGTATTCCAAGTCACTTTCTAACACTTCCCCATTATGTGATCCCGATGCACCATTAATCTCAAACCTTTCTTCTTCCTACTGCACACAATCTGAAGTACAAACTTCATTGGGACTAACAAAGAGTTCCGAGTTCAACCAAGGATAATAAACTTCAGTTGTGGTAGAGGGCATATCCGCTGTGCCAGCTTTGTGATCAAAATTTTGTTAATCAAAGGCAACATTTCTTGAGATTCTGATACGTCTGTTAGTGGGATCATAACACCTGTATCATTTATAGTCGTCTGCATATCCCATAAATCTACACTTCTGAGCTTTGTCCTGAAACTTGTTTCTAAGAGACCGATCAATGTTCACATAACAAACACATCTAAAGGCACATAAATCATGATAACTAGGATGAACTCCAAAAAAACAGTAATAAGGAGACTTATTTTCCAAAACAACCATAGGCAATCTATTTATCACACGTACGGCAGAATGAAAAGCTTCTCTCGACAGATTAATGGGAAGATTACTGTCATGGAGCATACTCATTATACTTTCGACGATATGCCTGTGTTTTCGCTTAGCAATCCCATTTTGTTGAGGTGTGTGGAGACATGACACCCTTCTTCCTATCCCATTATTTTGAAGAAAAAAAAATAAAGTCACTAGATGAGAACTCCCCTCCTCCATCACATTGGAAAAATTGGATGGACTCAGAGAATTTATTTTTTACTAAGGAAAGAAAGTTTTGAAACAAAAGAAAAACTTCCGACTTATTTTTTATGAAATATATCCAGGTGTATCGAGAGTAGCTGTCAACAAAAATCAAGTAGTATCTACTTCCAGATCCAGAGGCAACTGGGGCAGGCCCCCATACATCAGAACATATTATCTCAAAAGGCTTTGAAGCTCTCTTATTAACAGAGCAAAAAGGCAATACATGACTTTTGCACAAAAGACAACTGAAACACTTTTGACTTCTCTCATCCACATTGAGACTTTCTTTTGGAATGAGATTATTAGAAACAAGTTTCTCAATAAAATGATTCCCACAATGTCCTAACCGACTGTGCCATAGGAAAGGCTTATTACATTTAGAAATACTAAAAACATTTGCTGAAGAGAAAGAACACGACTCTAATGAAGACTTCAAATCTAGATGAGCAGAGCGGACCGAATGACATGGATCTTCTTGAAAGACATACATATTGCCTTGTCTCTTTCCTTCAACGAACGTTTTCCTCGTGCGAAGGTCCTTGACCTGCACAGAGAAGGGAGTGAATTCGACTGAAGCATGATTATCATCAACAAGTTTAGAAATAGAGACAATATTTTTCTTGATATTGGGAGCATGAAGGATATCAGAAAGTTCAATGGTAGAATGTGACATGGGAATGACAGATTTTCCAACGTGAGAAACATGATGGTAGGATCCATCTCCAGTGACAATCTTACTTTTTCCAAAATAAGGAATAGGTTTAAAAAGTTTACCTGCATCACCAGTCACGTGAGTTGCTGCCCCTGAGTCAACAAACCAAGTTCCTTGGTCATTCTGCTTTAAATTCAATTCTGACAAGACGAATATCAACAGATCTCTAATCTCTCCACTGTCTCTGATGCTGCTGGACTTCCTTTTTGGTTCTGTCTATGAAGGCTTTCCTTTATTTTCAGGATTGTACCAACAATTCGCCTTGATATGCCCCCTTTTATTACAAAGAAAGCAAGTGGGGATAGATCTTTGTCCCTGAGCATTGGTCGACATATTTGGAGTGGGAAGCAATCCACGTCCTCCATGTCTATTTCGCCCTTGTCCTCCTCGCCCTCGTCCTCTACCATAAGTCACCCCTGTGGCAAAAACTTCTTGTGAATTTGTATGATCGTGATTTTCTTCAGAAAAGCCTTTCAGAGTCATTTCATACTGAATTAATTTAGCCCGCAACTCATCAAAAGTAGGAAGAGCAGGCAAGCACAGTAGTGAAGTGATGATCATATTATAATCGGATCTCAGTCCACTCAGAGTTTGTTGCACCATATCACTGTCGCTCACTGCATATCCTATAACTGCAAGTTGATCTGTGATAGTCTTCATCTTGTTTAGATATTCCATGATGGTCATGGAGTCTTTTCTCAGCAGTTGAAATTCCCTCTTGAGAAAAACCATCCTCTCCTATGAAACTTGTGAATACGTCCGAACCAGTCTCTCCCAAAGTTGCATGACAGTATAATTGTCAGGGATTGCAACAAGAACCTCTTGAGACAATATAGAGGTAATGTATGCAACTACTGATTGGTCTTTCCTTTCCCAGTTGAGATATTCTGCATTTTTTGACATACAAAATTGAAATTGCCTCTTTATCATCTTTCTCTTCTCTCATAACAAATTCTAGCAGGGCTGAAGTGGTTCCATCCAGATGACCTAAGAGACCTTGGCTCCTTATAAAAGGAATGATTTGTCTCTTCCAAATCAAGAAGTTTGAGGTGGTTAACTTTTTAGAAACAAGCTGATTGAGGAAATTCGAAGGAAGACTCGATTGAGAAGAATGAGAATCCATGATTTTAAATTTTAACAAAGATATTCACGAAGTGCCCAGTCTACTGCCAGAGAAGTTTGCTAGTCGGCCTTTTTTTTTTTGAAGCTGGGCAACCTTCAAGAAATTAGCGATCAGAGACTTTCATATTCGAAGAGAAAACCAAATCTAAAGGTTTTCTTTCTCTTGTTATATTTATAAGGTTTATGATTGACGCAAGAAGAAGCTCTGAACAACACACGTTGAACAAAATTTAAAACTGATGGTGTTTTCAAACAAATCGCAGATGGGTATTATGTGGACAATGAGCAGAATGCTATATGAATATCAGATGTGACAACAAGAAGAAATAAAATGTGGACGTTTGATAGATTAGACTCAGATTAAAATCTGACGTCAAATATCAAGTCTGGACAGAAACGAGACACATATCTAACTTTGGGTATGGTGTATATAGGGCAAATATCAATCAGAAACTTAATATTTCAGATATGATATAACTTCACGATCAGATCTGAATATTTCAGTTCAAGTTGTAAAAAAAAAGGAATATGCAGGAGTGGAATATTTCAGATCTAACGCAGATGCACGATTCGATCTGAATATTCTAGAGAAAATAAGAATGCACAGAGGTGGAGTATTTCAGATCTGGTGCAGAAGCGCAACCAAATCTGAATATTCCAGACGAAGAAGTAGGTGGGTTGATTTTAGGGATTCACGTGAGACGTGAACGTTCCAGACAAGAGGGGGAGAAAAAAAATCAAAACTTACGAAAAGAAAAGAGGGGAAGAAATAAGGGAACCTCTCTTGATTAAAACAGTCAGGTCGGACCTTTTGGAAGCCGCTTTAAACCCTAGGTGGATCTCCAGCTTTGATACCATGTGAGATTTTCACCAGAATCTGTTTTGTGAGAAAGAGAAATGAAGAGGAGAAGAGGGGCTGCGGCTGTCATGATTTCAATAATGAAATCGTGACCTAGAACATGTATTTATATGTTTTGATATACAATATGGGTCCGGGTCTGGTATAATGTCCAGACCCAGAATGCATTATACATTTGGTATTACATACATAATATACAAAACACTACTTTTTCAAGAGGGACCGAGGAAGGAGCAAGGGGGAGGTGGTTGTGGTGAGGCCTTGTAGGAAAAATCAGTTTCATCAAACTGAACATTACAACTTATAATGATTTTCTTGGTAGAAGGATTTAAGCAAATATCCTTTGTGCTGACCACTATAATCCAGGAAACCACATTCTTTGGCTTCTAAACTGAAATTTGTAATTGTTAAAAGGTCAGACACAGGGATAACATGCACACCCAAAGGTTTTGAAAAACTTGTAATCAGGGTTCGTTTGAAACAAGATTTGGAAGGGAGATTTTTTGTGTGACAGTTGATGGGAGTCTATTGACCAGGTAAATAATAATTAAAAAGGCATAATCCCAATAGTTTTGTGGTAAACCAGCTTGAGCCAAAAATGTAAGTCCTGTCTCAACGATGTGTCGATGCTTGCGTTTGACACACCCATGCTCTTCATGTGTGTGTCGGCAAGTAATACGATGCTTAATACCACATGATTTCAAGTACGTAGAAAGTGACTTGTATTCTCCTCCCCAATTATTCTGGAGAGCTTTTATCCGTCTACCAAACCTGGTTTCCATTTGTTTTTGAAAAGCTTGAAACACAGAGAAAACTTAAGATTTTCTCTCAATAAGAAATAACCAAGTGAATTTAGAGAAACGTTGCCCCCCACACATCAGAATAAAGCAAATCAAGACGTCCATCAATATGATGTGGACGGTTCAAAGGATAAATCATGACTTTTACCCATTTAACACGCTTCACACAAAGACTTGACATTATTATACAGAAAAGGAAGACTATGTTTATTTAAAACTTGATGAACTATGCGAAATGAAGGGTGTCCCATCCTTCTATGCCACTCAGTGTTATAAAAGATGCGCCTCAAGGCGCAAAAAGCACGCCTCGCCTCGAGGCGAGGGGCTTTATGCCTTGAGGTGCATGTATAAAGCACAAAACCCCCGATGCGTGCGCCTCATATGCCTTGAGGCGCATGCCTCGAGGCGAGGCACGCCTCAAAATGAGGCGTGTATGAGGGTCAACACCCTCATTTGACCAAAAATTAGGGTTTAAACAAACCCTAATCTTTTATTTTTTCACGCAGACTCTCTCTTATTTTTCTCACGCAGGCTCTCTCTCGTCTCTCACACGCAAACTCTCCCTCTCTCTCGTATTTTTCTTACACAGGTACTCTTACGTCTCTCACACGCAGTCTATTGGTTTTCCATGCTGAATCTCGCTCAGGCTCTCTTTCTATTAGTTTGCCCCCTCTTGAACAAATTAGTTTTTTCTCATTTTCTTTTGAGTGAGGGATAACATGGGGATTGTGGATGTTTTCATCATGTGTGTGTATTATGTGGGGATCACAGAAACAAATTTGCTTTTGCGCAATGGTGCATTGTGTGGCATGTGGTTCAGTTAGGCATTTTTTTAGAACTTTCAACACTGTGCAACATGTGATAATAAAATATATCTCTATAGAGGGCTGTCTATTAAGAAGGGTATGTCCTATAATATTTGAGTGCCTAATACTTAAACACAGAGACATGAAAATTTTATATTTAGAAGTCTATATACCATAAAATTTCTTAATAAAAGCAAATAAAAGCGAGCAACACTTGGGTCTGGTCCATCGTGGCTAATGTAACACCCCAAATTTCAAACTTGCGAACCTTTTCAGAAAAACATGCAAGAGACTAGAAATATCTCTTTCCTTCAGAGTTTGTTTATGAAATCAGCGAAAGATTTTTCTTTTGTTAAATCAGAAGGCAAGCTGACAACTTTGGGCACGTTAGCTAAAAGAACCAAAACTCACAAAATTAGGGTATCATAAGGAAAATCCGTTACAAACCCAAAGCGTCCAGGACGCGAGCTAAGAGCAGGAAGAAGAAGTCTTGAAGCCATCTTGCAATCGCGCCATCGCCCGTAGTGTACCTAATCATCACCTGTACCCATAGAATGAGTTAGTTTCGCGAAAAACTAGTAGGTGCACAAGAGAGACTACAAGAAACTGAATTAAGTACATTTAATTCAGTAGGTTACGCAGTTTAAAGCAGATATGCAGTTAAACAGGTAAGCAATGCAAGCAGGTGAATAGTGCAAACAGGTAAGTAGTACAAGCGAATAAGTAGTGCAAGCGAGTAAGTACTGCAAGCGAGTCAGCAGTGCAAGCGAGTCAGCAGTGCAAATGCGTAAGTAGTGCAAACAGTAAGCAGTTCAAAGCAAGTAAGCAGTGCAACTGACAAACGCAACATACGATTCAATTGATTAAAGGCTGTAAACCACCACACAACTAGCTTGTTCTCGTTCCTAGAACGAGATCTCTGCATTGAATCAGTATCAGGACATCGTTTGTCGCCCTCACTACTTCCAACAAACGCTTTGTCCTGAACAACCTCTAATTATTCCCATCTCTCAAGGCCTTACACGGCCAACTGTCATCGGTTATGACTCACTAAGGCGTCATACTTTCTCAGAAAAGCCCACCCTTCCGTAGAAGGTCCAAAACATGATCACTATCTCAAATCGCTAACGATCTGATTCTCACATCTGAGTCCTGCATGTAATCATGCTAAAACAGAAAGCCGAAGCTATAAATTTATAACTGGTTGTCTCAAACAATCTCAGAAGATCATCATAGCTCACCATAACTTTTTATGGTAAGCAAAAACACAAGATCCATGTCGGATCGCTCGATCCGAGAGATATACGACCTAACAAGGAATTTTCGCCCTAGAGGGTATACCTGGTCTTGGTCATACATACCCTCATAACGAGACCTTTGGGAAATCGGTCCCCAACAAATGCCATATCCAATGGAAATCATTGCGATATACGCATCAACACAAATGACCGCTCTCAGGGTCGATAGCCACTAATATGATTAACAAGATCAACGCCGGATCACCTGGTCTGGGAAATATATAACCTCACAAGGAATTTCGCCCTAGATGGTATACCTGGTTTCAGACCATACACTTCCTCACAGGAGTTCACCGTCTTTGCGGCTACCCGTTCGTGGACAGTGTACATCCTCACATAGAATCTACCACTCTAGCCGGGTACCTGGTCTTGATCATACACGCCCTCGCAGATAATCCTATGGAGATCAGGTCTTCGACAGACACCCCACTCAGTGATACATGCCTCAATAATTGACTGCTCCGAACCATTGACCGCCTCGAGGTCAGTAGCCACAATATGGGCACAAGCATGTATATCAGCAATATGCATCGTATCACTCCACACAGAAGCATATAATCCTACACATCGTATTATTGTCACAAGGAATATTGCAATCCTTAAATAGGACCTCAAAGCATGCGTAAACGACACATGAGAACACGCAGATATAACAATCCGGTTGATTCTATAGGCGAAGAGTAACTAACTCTATCTGACAGCTAAACAAAACAATTGAATAAGACAAGCACTCGTAACAATGCTCGTAAAACATACAATTGCCATCAGATGGCTCAGTCCATCAGCAAGTAATTAAATTAATCGTAGGGTACAAACCATTGCATCACAAGCCATTCATAAGCAATCATACGACAACAATTATATCACAATATGTAAGCAGATTATAAGACAAGCAACTACATCAATCCTAGTTGCCACCAGTTCGTAGATTACGAGCTGTATGCAATCACATCAATTATAAGAGATGCAAGCTAACAAGTACTACGCTACAATAAGCACAAACAGTTCGACCAAGGGGTAAAGCAAGTCACATGCTAATATGTAGCAACTGACATAATGTTATTATTACAAGCATTTAACTAGTATGAGAAGCTCCTTATTACTCCGCAAAGAACTGCGTAAGCAGTTTAACCAACTAGGGTAACGCCTTGCCAAGCGTGCATAGCTCAACACGTAGCATACTGAACTACCGAGCAAGCAAGCAACCGACCAGTGTGAACATACTTTATGTTTCGATATTACTGGCCTGCGGGTACGCGCAGGCAAAACGTAGAAACAACTGAGACTAGTTCGGGCGTCTGTTATTCTATGTATTTTCAATAACCCAAAAAGCTAGTTGAGTCCGCTCCTAAAGGGCCGACTTTAGCCGAGAGAGGATTCCCCAAAGGAGGCTGTGCCACGGATGCATCCACCTTCTACAGAAGTGTTGAGCTAACTAATGTAGCCCCTTTCCCCTTAACTCCAATGACTGGGGAGGCCAGATCATTGCCCATGGGGTGGTTCTTAACAACCTGTCCATTGAAGTTTTGTACCGCTCTGTCCTCTCTCTTGACAAAACAACCAGAAGCGAATGGGTGCGTTAGGAGTTGCTTAACTAACGACCCATCTTATGCTGTGGTCTTTGAACCACTCAAGCATCTTGCCTGTGAAGGCGAATGTGAGGCCATTTATGTGATTACAGCATTGTGCATTTAGCACTGTCCGAGGTCGCACGATCGTCTCATCCGATCATCGCAGTACTAGACGTGTCGTGCACGACTACAAGTACTCTAGGATGAAGGGGGTATAGCTCCTCAATAGAAGCCTCAACAGGAGTGTTTCACAAAGATGTAAAGTTTATCAACCTTACTTTATCTTTTGAAACAACAACACATTGTGCCAACATTATGCATGCGATTATCTCGAATCACATCCACTATCGGGGTATCTACATGTCTCGCATGACTCGATACCGGCCTCGATAGACGGGATACAGGTTTCTCAACATAACACCCGCTAAGAAGTTCGCTTGAACCCCCAATTCGGGATCACCCGAGATATGCCAAAAAGGCGAGCAGAACCAGCCAGCCACATCCTTCCAAATGCTTCGATTCAGGGCAGTCTTTGATGCTTTTGCGCAGCTCCCTAAAATCTCAAGTCGACTCTGCAGGACTGCGCACACGAAGAGACAGGATCCTTGCGAGGTATCCCTCTCCTTAGACAAAGGTGTATCGCCAGCTCCCGACTGAACTCTTGTCGCAAGAGGGAGTGATAGATGTCTCTTGCATCCTCCACGAGGATGCCTCAAACGCGTATGCAATGAGCGAGAACCTGAGCGTCATCTGCAATAGCAAGGCAGTAACAACACTTGCAAAAGCAAGAGCCTAGGCGCAAAATGCAACGGCAAGGTAAAGACGGTAAGCAGGAGTGCAACGCAAAACCTCAGCACGACACGCGACGGCAAGTAAAGACTGTAAGCAAGAGTGCAACGCAAAACCTTTGCGCGATGCACAACGACAAAGTAAAGACCGTAAGCAGGAGTGCAACACAAAACCTTTGCGCGATGCGCGACGGCAAAGTAAGGGACTAGGATCGCGAAACAACGTCCTTGAATTAAATGCGTACTCGTATAAATATATATATTTATTTGATGGTCCCTTTTTAGTTAATTGAACTCAATTTAATTGTCCAAGTCTTCTGTGCAATCTTCCCCTACCTTTGAGAGTTACAAGCTTGCTGACGTCTGTGAGTGTAAGCGATGAACGGCTTGGGTCGCAGAGCGCGAGCATGATTCGTCGCACGAGCTGCAAAAGTAACAATCTTAGCAAGCTAATACCAAAATAGAAGGTCAGGAGCACTGTCGCCGTCCTGACGTAAGGGAAGCAGAGGCAGGGGCATCGTGCACATGCGCACCTGCTATAAGTGCAAGGAGCAGGGGCAAGGCCACGAGCCCCTGCTGACATGCTGTCAGCAAACAACGGGGAGGCAGGGTTACGCCCCTGCCTTATGAAGGCAACGAGGGAGGCCGAGGCTGTTAAAACATATGTAATAATACCATAATACCCGATAGGGGTATTATGGTCATTTCACAAAGTACCCCATAGGGGTACTTATTTTGTTTCTCGTATTTCACTATTTTTTATTTTTCTTTTTATTCTTATTTTTGTATTTTTTGGATACCGAAAAGGGGCCCCACAATGGAGTCGTTGGGGCCCCCAACGGTCACATATGTGACCGTTGGGGGCTCCCAACGACTCTATTGGGAGCCCCTTTGGTCTCCTCTTCTTATAAATAGGGGGAACCCCCCATGTATGTTGTATTGCTCTTGAGAGCTCCTCTTCAATAATAGTGATATTATTTTTCATGTGTGTAGCCTTTTTATAAGGCCCTTTGTATATCCCTTAGTGGATTTTCTCTCTTGTGCTTGTTGCATTTGTCCGTGTGGGACATAGTGAATGCTTTAGCATTCTTGGTTTCTTCCGCTTATTTCATTACATGGTATCAGAGCCATAAGATCTTCTAAAGGTAAAATCTTGTCTCTCTCTACTTCCTTTCTTTCTCACATCTTCCTTGTGTAGCAATGGAAGTCAAGATCGATCTATCATTCAAACTCAATGGAAAAAATTACATGATGTGGGCATCCGCAATGGAGAATAATCTCAAAGGCAAGAAGCTTTGGGGTTATGTAATAGGAACCGTTCCGGAAGCCCAACTTAAGCTCACAAAGATGGAAGGAGATCAAGAGAAAGCACTTGAAGGCGATGCTCGTCTCAAGGCCATTGAAGATTATAATCATCAAATGGAAGATTGGGAGAGCAACCATGCAAAAATCCTTGCATGGTTTATGAATAATGTCGAACTTAAGGTATGTGCAAATATTGCAAAATTCCGCCGGGCAAATGAAGCTTGGTTTTTTATGAAGGGTATGTTTACCCAAAAGGATCTTGCAAGAGCTTATTTCTTGCAAGAAAAAGTAAGAACCACAAAACAAGGCGACATGAGCATACAAGATTACTATAGTGCTCTAAATCCTTTGTGGGATGAATTGGCTCTCATAGAGCCTAAATGGGTATCTATGGAGGATGTGGTTCTAAGACAAAAACAAATGGAACAAGATAGATTGTTTCAATTTTTATTTGGGCTTCGTCCCGAATTTGAACAAGTGAGATCCTCACTTCTCCATAGATCCACGTTTCCTCCCTTAGAAGAAGCTATTGCCGAGATTACTCAAGAAGAGACTAGGCATAGCATGGGTAAAAGCATAGAGGAAGTTCTTGCCGTATCTAAACCCGGCAATCATGTTAAAACATACAAACCACCTCATTTTGGTAAGCAAGGGAGTGGTGGAAGAAAAATGATTATATGTCACCATTGTTATGAGCCGGGACATATTAAACCCGTTTGCCCAAAGTTAAATGGGGCATTCAAGCCAAAGGTGGCTTCCGTTGAAGAATCCACCACCAAAGAAGATGACGGCAAGAACGGGGATCTCAAAGACACTCTTGGACAAATCTCCTTGGCTCTTCAACAAATCTTAAAGGTCACTTCTTCCACCTCCGGTGCCGCCATTGCCTCATCATCACCTCCCGGTACGTACTCTTGGATTTTAGATTCCGGAGCTTCTTTTCACATGACCCCTCATGAAAATGCATTAACCAATGTGCACACCAATTCAAAAATGTCTTGTGTCTCTACGGCCGATGGAACTTTTCTCAAAATAAATGGTGTTGGAACTCTTGATTCTAAAAATGTTCAAAATTTCCTTGTTCCAAAAGTTAGAATAGTTCCAAAATTAAATCTTAACCTCTTTTCCGTTTCTCAAATAGCCGACCATGGATGTGAAATATCTTTCTCATCCCAAGGGTGCTTTGTGCAGGATCTCCGGTCCGGGAAGCGGATTGGGCAAGGCCATAGGAAGGGAGACCTTTATTTTATGGATAATTTAATGCTTCCAAGTACCTCATTTTGTACTTATGTCCAAGACAAAAATATTGAAACTTGGCATAAAAGGCTTGGACATCCAAGTTACTCTAAAATGTATCTTTTTCCTTTTGGACACAAGTTTTGTAAAGAAAAAGATATCAATTGCAAAGATTGCATTTTTGGCAAAATGAAGTCTACTCCTTTTCCTATTAGATCCTTTGTGACAACAAGACCTTTTGAATTGGTGCATTCCGATGTTTGGGGGCCATCTCCGGTTCTATCTAAAGGTGGTTATTCATATTATGTTACTTTTATTGATGATTATACTAGATATGTATGGATTTATTTTCTTAACTTTAAATCGGAAGTTTTTAACTTCTTTAAAGAATTCCATGCAAAAATTCAAAATCAATTTCAAAGTCAAATATCCATTCTTAGATCCGATTCGGGTGGAGAATACTTATCAAATGATTTTCAAGCATATCTAAAACAACATGGCATTTGTCATAAAAAATCTTGCCCAAGAACTCCTCAACAAAACGGTCTAGCGGAAAGAAAACATAGGCATATTTTGGAAACCACTAGATCCTTACTCATTTCTAAAAATATTCTTAAAAATTTTTGGGCCGAAGCCGTGTTAACCTCCACCTATTTAATCAATAGGATGCCATCTTCAAAATTGAATAATATCTCTCCTTATGAAAAACTTTTTAATATGACACCCGACTACAATCGTCTTCGGATTTTTGGGTGTAAATGCTTTGTTCTTTTACATAAAAGAGATAAATTGTCACCTAAAGCAATAGAATGTGTATTTTTAGGATATGGTGAAAATCAAAAAGGCTATAGATGCTTTGATCATAAAAACAATAAGTTATTTGTCTCCAAAGATGTAACCTTTTTAGAAGATGAAAATGGATTTGACATATTGGAAAAATCAAATGAAATTGATTATATGTTTATCAATGATCTTTTAGAAGATTCAAATGATGACTCTTTGAGTCATCCGGAAATTTTAGAAAATACTCATGATTCTCATGATGATGATGTATCACCAACTAATGGTGACAATCTCCAAGTATACACTCGGCGTGAGGAAGCCCAACCTATTAGTGCTTTAGAAAAATTCTTGCGGCTTAATGAACCCCTAGAAGAAACCTCCCTTAGGCGTTCTTCTAGAGAATCAATTCCACCTAATAGGTTTGTCTCATATGAAACTCTTTCACCTAAATATAGAGCTTGTCTAATAGCCTTGCATTCTTACTATGAACCCTCCCATTATAATCAAGCAAAAAGTATACCTCATTGGGTTGAAGCAATGAAAGTTGAACTAGATGCTTTAAATAAAGCTAAAACTTGGGAAATAGTTCACCTTCCTCCAAATAAGAAAGCTATAGGATGTCGATGGGTCTACAAAGTCAAAACAAAAAGTGATGGTTCCCTAGAGCGCTATAAAGCTAGATTAGTTGCTAAGGGATACTCACAAGAATATGGCATCGATTATGAGGAGACTTTTGCTCCCGTGGCTCGCATGACAAGCGTTAGAACTTTAATTGCGGTAGCATCATCTAAGAAATGGCCTATATTCCAATTAGATGTTAAAAATGCCTTTCTTAATGGTCAGTTGAATGAAGAAGTATATATGGATCCTCCGCCGAGAATCAGTGTTAACCAAGGTCAAACCCTTCGGTTATTAAAAGCCTTATATGGTCTTAAACAAGCCCCTAAGGCTTGGTATGATAGATTTAGTGCTATCATGTTACAATTGGGATTTCGCTCATGTTATACTGACACTGCTCTTTTTGTTAAAAATGCAGGTAATAGTATCATCATCCTTCTGCTTTATGTTGATGATATGATCATCACTGGCAATGATGAAAGCGGTATTCTTAAAGTTAAAAATATGTTAAAACATAATTTTGATATGTCTGATCTGGGTTTTCTCAGGTACTTTCTTGGCATAGAAGTTGCATACTCTCCTCGAGGGTATATACTGTCACAGATGAAGCTTGCTGCAGACATATGTTCCAAATCTGGGATTTCAGATGATAAAAAGGTGGAGACTCCCGAGGTTATCAATGCTAAACTACGACTGGAGGATGGAGTTCTGCTGGACGATCCTACGCCCTACAGACAACTCATAGGCTCCCTCACCTATCTGACTATCACCAGGCCCGATATTGCTCATGCTGTGCACTCTGCAAGCCAATTTCAGCATGCTCCTACATCTGTGCATATGAGTGCTGTGCTCCGGATCATTCGATATATTAAAAATACTTTGACTAAAGGGCTATTCCTATCCTCAATCTCTTCCTTAGATTTACTAGCTTATACTGATGCTGACTGGGGAGGAAACCCAAATGATCGAATCTCAACTACTGGCTTTTGTGTATTCCTAGGAGATTCGCTAATTGCTTGGAGGTGCAAGAAACAGCAGAAAGTCTCATTGTCTTCTACTGAAGCAGAATACAGGGCTATGGCAACCACTACAATGGAGCTGGTGTGGCTTCGAAGTCTTCTTCAAGATATGGGAGTCGAAATTACCGGGGCTTCGAAGCTTTGTTGTGACAACAAAAGTGCTATCTACATTGCCAGCAACCACACTTTCCATGAGAGGACGAAACATATTGAAATGGATTGTCATTATGTACGTGATGAATATCTTCGTGGGACAGTAACACTGCCATATGTCACTTCAGAATATCAACTTGCTGATTTTTTCACCAAAGCCCTGCCTGCTCCTCGCTTCTTGTTCCTCCTTGGCAAACTTTCGGTCATTCCCCCGTAAAGTTTGAGGGGGGGTGTTAAAACATATGTAATAATACCATAATACCCGATAGGGGTATTATGGTCATTTCACAAAGTACCCCATAGGGGTACTTATTTTGTTTCTCGTATTTCACTATTTTTTATTTTTCTTTTTATTCTTATTTTTGTATTTTTTGCCAGAAGAGCAAAGAAGACAGGGACCAAGCCCCCACTCGTTAGCACAAAGGAGGAGGCAGGAGGTTTCGCCCCTGCCTGCCGAATACACCAAGAGGCAGGGGCTTGGCCCCTGCCGGTCGAGCACGTAAACAAGCAGGGGGCAAAGCCCCTGCCTGACGCTCGAGAAGAGGGAGCAGGGAGGGGCTTGACCCCCTCCCCTGCCGTAACAGGTAGCAGGGAGGGGGTCGCCCCCCTCCCCTACCGTAGCAGTAAGCAGGGAGGGGCTCGGCCCCTCCTGCATACTGCGAAGGCAGGGAGGGCTCGAGCCCCTCCCTACGATAGACAGAGGCAGGGAGGGTCGGACCCTCCCCTGCGCACCTAAATAGGGGAACCGAAAAAAAGGGGCAGGGGCCGATGGCCCCTGCTAGAACAGAAAAAGGGGCAGGGGCCTTCGACCCCTGCTAGAACAATAAAAAGGGCAGGGGCCTTCAGCCCCTGCTGAAATAAACGGGGCAAGGGCCAATGGCCCCTGCCGAAACATAAAAAAGGGGCAGGGGCCTATAGCCCCTGCTAGGGAAATGAGCAAAAGGAAAGAGGCGCAGGGGCCAACAGCCCCCCTGCGGCTTTTGGAAGCGGAGGCAGGGGCCAAAGGCCCCCGGTCGGCCTGCTAAGCAGGGAAACGAGACAGGGGCCAAAGGCCCCTGTCGGTTTCTTAGAGGAACAGGAAGCAGGGAGGAGGGGCTCGGCCCCTCCCCTGTCTTAGCAGAGAGGGGTCGTGCCCCTCCCCTGCTAAAAGGGGGCACAGGGAGGGGGTTTGACCCCTCCCGTGGCCACACAGAGAGGTGAGGGAGAGAGAGAAGAGACGAGAGAAAATAGGGGAGAAGAGGCGTACCTGAGGCTGCCGGAAGGAGGGGGTCCTCGATGGGGTTGCTCGGCAACGCAGAGGTCGACGAGGAGGGTCGTAGGTGGCGGCGACAGCGGAGGTCGAGTAGAGGGGCATCACCGACGAGGTCGCAAAGGGGAGGCTCGAGCAGGCTGCCGGCGATGCGATCGTCGGTGGTTGTGCTCTCCAATGCAGAGGAGCGAGATGGGAGTCGGTCGGGGGAGAGAGACCGAGAGACGAGAGGGGGAAGGAGGTTTCGAGAGCCTCCCCCCTTCGTCGCTAAAGCACGCAACCGACTTATTTACCCAGGTCGGATTCGGGTCCGGATCTGGCCCAAATCCAAACGATTTTTTTTGGGGTTATTACAGCTAATGTCTTCTAGGATTCTTTATTGGAAATGCATACTGTTTCTATCTCAGCTATAGAATTTGTTTTTTTTTCTATCAGCAAGGTGCCAGATTTTTAGGTTTTATAATAATCTTAAAAGTGTATTATAGTAGTCATATTGGAAACTTTATAAATTTGGCCATATCCCTTCGTATCTATATGACAGCCCTAGTGCTTAAGTATGTCTTCTCCTGTTTTGTTTAGTGAGGGAGGAGAGTGGCATCTATGGAAGGAGCCTTCTTTCCATTTGGTCTGTATAATCTGCACATCTCCCTTTTTATATATAGTCCTTGATGTATATATTACATCAAGAAAAATTTTTAAAGTGAAAAAAGCTTTTCTTTTTTTGTCAAATGGAAATATTATTTCTATGGTCTACCAAGAATTATAGCACAATTTAAATTAGAATACCTAAACTGTGGTTCTCTTTTCATCGAATGCTCAATTCCTTAAACCTTATGTAATGGAAGTCTGAATCTGACATATGAAGTCACACTTTGCATTACGTGGGAAAAGACTATCTCCAAATTCTTTGGGATCAAATTGATCTCAGAAAAGTGTTTGCCTTACCCCTCTTCAAAAGTACTCTTGCATAGGTGCTTCTAATGATCTTGATTTATTATATTTCAAGCCAAATGAATATATTTTATCATCAATAATTCTCAGGTTAATCCCATCATATGGTAATTATTCAAATGCATCTCAAGAAATAATCAACAAAACTTTAGAGTCAACTAAAATATGCAAAGGCACTAGCTCAGTTATAATCTGTCACATGGATACAACCATTAATAACATCCACACACAAACAGAAACATGTGGACTCACAATGTAAACATGCACTAGAAAAAATACTAATCAATACCCCTTATTTTGCTTTTGTTTGATAGTATATTTTATTTGGATTTTGAATGTGTTTTTTATCAAAGAATGGTACTTGTAATCTAAATTTTGGTGTTAATATATATTTTCTTATATGCATTTTTGCAGTTGAACAATGAGAAATGATGTAGGATGTGATCATGGAGTTAAAGTTCCAAATCCCACTAAAGATTCCAAACTCGTAGGACATGTAATTTGCAATTACTGTCATAAAGAGACTATAGGCGGCATCTATAGGTTAAAGCATCACTTAGCTAACACAAAACATGGTGTAAGCATGTGCGAAGCGGTTCCACCTGATGTGAAAAGATTTTTTCAGAATCATCTAAGGGATCGGAAGCAAAAGAAATAAGAGGAAGAATAAAACAAGTTGGAAATCGGGAAGAGTATTTATTTTGGATCATCAACAAACAATAATGTGAACAAAGAAACCAGTGGATCATGTAGTGATGCAAAAAACAAGCACATGTGATCCCATGAACCTCTTTGTGAATAAAGAAGCATGACAAACCACAATAAACACTGCTTTCAAAAGGGATGAAAGAAAAAGCGTATGTCGTGTCATTGGTAGATTTCTTTATTTAAATGCCCTATCATTTAATCTTTGCAACAATCCATATTTTGGTGCAATGGTAGAAGCTATTGCAAATTATGGGCGAGGGTTCAAACCGCCTTCTTATCACGAGATCAGAACGTGAATTTTGAAGGACGAGATAGATTATACTCATGAAATTTTAAAAGAGTTCAAAAATGAATGGCCAAAGGTTGGTTACAACATTATGGCAGATGGTTGGACAGATGGAAAATGAAGAAACTTAATTAATTTTCTTGTGAACAACTCATATGGGACAATATTTTTGAAGTCCGTTGACATCAACGACATGAAAAAACTGGTGCAAATTTGTGTAGGTTATTTGAAGAAGTTGGTGAAAGTAATGTGGTGATCATTATAGATAATGCACCAAATTATGTGCCAGCTGAGAATATGTTAACAACAGAAAAAACATGCTTTTGGATACCATGTGCGGCCCATTACTTGGATCTTATGTTAGAAGATATTGGAAAAATATCAATTTTTAAAGACAGTGGAAAAGGCAAAAAAATTTACAAGATATATCTATAGTCATGCATGAGTATTAAATTTGATGAGAAAGTTCACAGAGAAGAAAGAACTTCTACGTCCAGCCGTCACTCATTTTGCCACAACATATCTCACACTTCATAGTATTGAATGTTATAAGAAAGAGTTGAAGTCGATGTTCTTGTCTTCAAATTTTAGATCATCTAATTACTATAAGAAATCTGATGCTAAGAACATTTCTTATATTGTTCTTAATGATCATAAGTTTTGGCCTGCCATATCATATGCAATTAAAGCTGCACTGCCTCTCGTGAAAGTGCTGCAATTAGTGGATGCAGATGAGCCTGCTATGAGATTTTTGTACTAGGCAATGGATATAGCAAAGGAGGAAATTGCTTCAAACCTTGACAAGATTGAAAAAAATATAAACCTATTTGAGATATCATTGATAGGCGATGCGACCTACAATTTCATAAGCCTTTGCATGCAACTGCCTATTATTAAAATTCTCATTTTCATTATGCTGACAACTTCAATCCGGATGGAGAAGTTATGAGTAACTTTTATGATTGTGTTGAAAAATTGGTTTCTAATGCAAATGTTTGGTTGAAAATTACAACACAAATTGATGCATTTAAAAAGGCGAATGAGTTGTTTGGTAGAGAGGCAACTATTACAATAAGAAAATTAAAAAGTCCTCGTAAATTTGTAATTATGTTGTTATTTGTTAATATTTTTTTATGTTTTTGTTAATTATGACATTCTTAATATTTTTATCAATTTTTTATTATTTTATTTGAATGCAGTTGATTGGTGGAGTTCATTTGGGCACGAAAATCCTGAGTTGATGAATTTTGCAATTCGAATTTTAAGTTTGATGTGTAGTGCATCGGGCTGTGAGAGGAATTAGAGTACTTTCTCATTGGTTTGTGACTTTGTATTTTATTTTTGAAATATATTTTTATAAGTGTAATTGTCTTATAATTGATTATCAATGATTTGAAATTATAGGTGCATACAAAACGAAGGAATAGACTTGAACAAAAGAAGATGAATGCATTGGTTTTTGTAATGTACAATATAAAATTAAGAGAGAGAAATATGAGGAGGGCTACCAAAGACCCTATATGTCTAGATCATATAGACTCAGACGATGAGTGAATTGTGGAGAAGGAAGATCCAGTGTTGCCTAGTGATCTCAATTGGTTGGAGGATTCATGGTTGGATCCGAACTTCGACATAAATGCCATTGAGCATGTGCCTATTGAAAAAGTCACTTCACCTCATGGTTCACAAAGTGGTTCTCGGCAAGACAAGTATTCAAGAGATCGAGGTAAAGCTATATTCTTTTTACCTTGCTATGAATATTAATGTATTTTTTTAATTACATAAAAAATATTTATTACATGAATTTTTATTGAAGGAAAAAGAAAAGCAAAAAAAGTGACCGAGAATGTAGAGGAAGAAAGTGCAGATGATGAAGAGTCAGAGAATGAAGATGAAGGAGAACATATTTATATGGATTCCTCAGATGATGACATTGAAGATTTTCAAGAAATCTGTTTTCCCCAGTTTCATTTTCATCCCAGCTGGTGTATTTGATCCATAGGTTTTATAGCCTTAAGTTAATCAAAGATTTACTCACTGTGCTTTCATTCAATCTGTGTGTGTGCACGTGCCTGTTTTGTCTTACATAACCAGTTCCCATTGTAAAAATGTCTACGAAGAGACAATACGCATGCAAGCACAAATACCTCACAAGAGATGTGCACAAAGGCACTCAAATAACACTTGAACAAGTACACACAAAGGCGTAAGAAAAATAATCATGCACAAAGGCATGAAAATGAAATATATTGAAAAAAGAAAATAGCTTGAGCTCACAAGCTTGAATACAACAAGGGGAAATACCCCTATTTATAAGGAACCAAAGGAGGCCTTAGAGGGGCCTCCAACATAGTCGTTGGAGCCCCTCCAACGGTCACAAATGTGGCCGTTGGAGGGGCCCAACGACTATATTGCCCCCCCCAAGGTTTGACCAAAAGAAAAAAAGAAAAAAGAAAAAAGAAAAAAGAAAAAAAAAGAAAAAAGAAAATAAAGAAAAGAAATAATAAAAAAATAAATATAACATATTCCTATTGCAATACATGCAAACAAAAAAGACAAAAATACCCTTGTCGGGTTTTACAAGAATTACTATATATATATATATATATATATATATATATATATATATATATATATAGAGAGAGAGAGAGAGAGAGAGAGAGAGAGAGAGAGAGAGAGAGAGAGATTTTCATATATACGTGGTATATATGTAAATGTATCTCTATATATATGTATAAATATATATTCATACAAATACGAGATTACATTTTAACACCCATTGCTTTTTAAATGAGAAAAGGGAAACCCTTGTCCTGTTCTCTTCATGACATGTACTGTGACATCAACTACTCTCAGTTTTCTTTGTAGAACCAAGATCCTTGTGAAATTATTTTGTACAGTCGGATATGATGGTTCAAAAATTGATAGAAGTATCCAATCACATGTAACCCCTAGCCATTCAACTCGTCACTCAAATTTTGTTTGTCTCCAAGTAGCTAGACCTGCATTCAAGCTTGTCTCTTGTCTTGTGTGCTGATCCAAGCAAGTCAAATCCGTTGTGGGTCAGGCTAGTGTAGCATGATATTAGTAGCATGATATTACTTGGCGAACCTCGAGGCAAGCTTGAACTGAGCTTGAGGAACCAGAAACTCATTTCAACTCAGCTTGTTTTCACACCTCCTTTCTTTTTCTTCATGCTTGTATCTTGGTTTTGGTGGATCTCTGACTTCCTAGTCCAGTGTTCATGCATCCTTTTTTTTTTCTTTCAGTCTCCTTGTATCTCAATGGGCATGTTGTGTGTGTGTGGACTCAGACCATTTGACTTTTAGCTGTTTATTTTATTGGAAAGCCTACTTGTTCTGAGGGACAACTTTGAACGATGTTTGGCTGTTAGATTTTTGTGTTCATCTGAAGCCTGTTTGTGGCTTCACTTTGCCTTTTATGTTGATACATGATATGAAGACCTTGATTCAATCTGGGATTGGGAGAGTGCCTGAATGAGGTTTGGGGTACTTAAAGCATATACATTGATATCATTGGTAGGTTTTTTCTAATATATGTTATTTTCTATAGCAACACCCTTCTTTTGGGACCGGTTTTGTATTTCACGTCTATCCTTAGGGAGAGTGGTCCTTGTCATTGTGTTGCTGTATTTATCAAGTTTGCCTTCTTTCTGTCATCCTGTGTTTTTCTCGTACATTTTTTATACATATACATGTCATGCATGTTTTTTTCTTCTTGTTTTCCATTGTTAGATTGTGCATTTGTAAAGTTAACAGCAACCAGTTCCAAGCGAGTTAGCAGGATTCAAGTTTCACAATGTTGGACATGTGCACAGGTCAATAGTTTTAAAAATGTAACATTTAAAGTTATAAAATCGCTTGATTTTGACTTCACAAAGTTCACAAACTTGGGTACTTAAACTTAGCTAAACTGAGATTATACCTAGGCACTTAAAGCACTTAAAAGTTAAAACATACAATTTTAAATTCCCAAGGCTCATCTAACTGTTATGATGAAGTGCAATTTGGCATTTTAAAGTATTAAATAAAATTATTCATATTTATGTTTTCATTTAACTCAATCAAGTCGCTACCTGTTACCGTGGATAGCTTATCATTGTTGTGTTAGAGGCACAAATTGTTGGAAATACAGAAATCTCTCTCTCCCTCCAACCCCCCTTCCTTGTGTGTGTGAGAGAGAGAGAGAGAGAGAGAGAGAGAGAGAGAGAGAGAGAGAGAGAGAGAGAGAGAGAGAGAGAGAGAGAGAGAGAGAGAGAGAGAGAGAGAGAGAGAGAGATGTCCCTTTTGCCACTTGAGCAAGTGGCCCATTATGAAGTGACATGGTGGTTCTCACTGCTCAAGTATTGATATTTTTTGTTTCCTGATATATCATATATAGTTGATACAATTGGAAGTATGCCAGTTTGAGTCCCAGCTCTTAGTTGACTAGGATCATGCTTCCAAGTTGCATTAGTCCTATATTGTTGTATGTCGGTATGAAATCTAGCATCTGGTTCTGGGCCTCTGGCATGGTTAAATCACTGCTATGAAACTTGATTTGTTGTAGGAGATTTACATGGATATTTGGTTGACAAAACATGATTTGTTTTTAGGCTTAGTACCTTGGGTTGCATCCCATCCTACTCTGTATTAAACAAGCATACTGATTCAAATGTGGCCAGCTAGCTTGTCCAAGCTGGCTGACCTGGCAGTTTGAGAGATGTTTGCATTTGGAGATCATTTTGTTACAAAATTAAACATGCTGACGATGCCAGAACTATCTGCATTGATTCCATCTTCCAACTCTGTTATCTATGGGTGCACCTCATGCACCAGAGAGATTATTTTCACTTTGTTGTATAAGGGGGTTCAGTAAGTGTTGCTCTACTTACTTTTACTTTCTGAGTTTAAAGAATGTGCTTTTTCTTCCTTTTAATCCCTCAAGTTTTAATACATGCTCACAATGTCACTCTTGTCATCTACATGTGTTCCAAACTCTGTAACTTTTAATTTGACTTCATAACCTTTTGAGAATTACATGCCAAGTGTTCCTCTGCATCAGTAATTTTTGTATCTTACTCGTTTGTCTAGGGATACCCGCTGATTGCAATGCAGGTAAACATCAACAAAACAGGATAATTAGTAAACTTTTGCATAATCTTTCTTCTGATCATGTTGATTGTATTGTCTTGTGTTACTAACAGGGCGGAAACCATAAATCTATCCTTTGTATGACATGTATGTGCTTCTTTCTAAATTCTCGAGGTGAGTCTATTTTCAAAGTCACTTAGGTTGCTGTTTGATAACAAATGTTTTTTTTAGATGAAACGTACTGTGCTGTTATTGTATCGGCTGATGTCACTGAGCAAGAGATGCTCTTTAGATCAAGATCACTACATCACTGAGGAAGACACTGGGCCAAAATGTGAATGGAGATGCACCGTCTGCAACGTCGGTGAATCGACATGTTTCGACAGTTCAGTGGGGATGTCAGTTGGTAAGGATGGCGAGGAGTTAGCCAAGGTTGTGTTAACTCAAACAGGTGACAAAATAAGGATTTAAGGAAATGGAGATCTCAAGCCTAGATGCACGTTCTTAAGATCCCTATCTTTAGAACTTCAATCGTCCCACTCCGGGAATTCCGAAGATGCGAAAAGGGGTTTGTTATGACTGAGTTCTCAGTATACAACTAGGCTTAACCTCAAGAGAGTCACTGCTTCGCAAGAACAGATGACCTCTCCCACACTTGAACTCTGCAAGCCAAATCAGGAAGAAAGAAAGGAGAAAAACTAGAGAATCAGAAATTTGGATGCTCAAAAGACGAAAAACTAAGAGATTTATAGACTTTTAGAAAGGCCAAAACGTTTTGCGACAAATGAGATTAATGGCCATAAATTTGACGGTTTGAAATTAGGATGAAAAGGTCCCTGAACGGTCACCCACCTTTGACTGTTGATTAAAGGCCTTCAAAACCGTCCAACAACCATAATGCACCATAATCTCTATATAAATGCATTTTAAAGCCTTTTAAACGGCCAGACAACTCAAAACCCAAAAAGTCAAAATGGACCTTTGCACCTCATATGCACCTCGCGCTGCTGCGAGCGTGCGCCATCAAAACGCCACATTGTGCCTCAAGCGCCCTTGTGCACATACGCATGCGCGTGTGTGTGCGCGAACGGCGCGTCCGTTGCTGCACAATGCGCAACAACGTTCGCAAGCCACCTAAAGACTCAAGGATTACCAAAGTAAAGAATAGAGAACAAACCCTCTATTTAAACCACCAGAAAACTTCTCTCTCTTAGATATGGGACTTAACATTTTCAAAGCACTTTTGGTGGGAAACAATAAATCACCAAGACTTTACAGTTAAGTTATATTTTAAAACTTTTCTAACAATCCCCACTAGTTTTAAAATGTACTTGACTTGCATAGAAACTTATGCATCAGTGAGAGTGTCTGCATGACTTTAACCCCCACTTATTGAAAGAAAATCTAAATTAACCAAGGTGTTAAGTGGACTTACCTTGAACTTAGCTCCTTATATTGTTAACGGGTTTTCAATCATACATAGGTTTCCAAAAATTCAATTGTGTGGATTTAATGTTGGCACATTTTGAGCTTCGTGCTTCCCTGGATTCATGAGTGCTCTAAAGAATTGCCAATTCTCATAAGAAGCGGCTCACACTTCTACACTCACATAGGTGAGTTTGTCTAGGTTATGTTGTAACACACACCCTAGCCTTAAGGCCTACAAACTCATTAAGAGCTATTAGCTCAACCCTCACATTAGTTACAGCTCATGAGCAAACATCAGTAATGGGCTCACATAAATATTTTCAATATCTGTCATTTACCAATTCGTTTCCCATTGAACCTAGGCATGTGGGATCTCCAACGCTCTAGGTTGGGTATCCTTAGGTGATGACTTAATTGGCTTAATTCCCATTCTCCTCGATGTTTTCTTGATGACATCTCTCGAAAGGCCTTTCGTAAATGGGTCTGCCAAATTTTGACATGACTTTACATATTTTAATGATATAATATTGTTATCAATCATTTGTCTTATAAAACTGTGTCTTAGACTAATATGTCTAGACTTCCTATTGTATTTCATATTACCTGCTTTACATATAGTTAATTGGCTAGCACAAAACATTGAAATAGCAGGTATAGGCTTCTCACCTAGTAGAATATCTACTAGCATATTCTTAAGCCATTTAGCTTCTCTACAAGCAGATGCCAAAGCAATAAACTCAAATTCCATTATAGAATGAGTTATACAGGTTTGTTTCTTAGACCCCCATGCAACTGCTCCTCTACCAAGGGTAAAAACTCAACCACTCGTAGACTTGGAATCTTCAAAATCAATATTCCAACTTGCATCACTATACCCTTCAATAATAACAGGAAACTCGGTATAGTGAATTCCGTAGTCTAAAGTATGCTTAAGACATCTAAGAATCCTGTTCACTGCATTCCAATGTTGATGACCAGGATTATTAGTATATCTACACACCTTACTCATTGCATAGGCTATATCAGGCCTTGTGCAATTCATTGCATACATAAGATTACCTACAATACTGGCATATTTTAATTGTTGAACACTTGTACCAACATTAGGAGTCAATTTCATATTTGGATCATATGACGTGCATGTTGGGGAACTATTAATATATTCATACTTTGTAAGAATTTTCTCAATATAATGTGATTGACATAATGCAAAGCCATTATTATTTCTTACAATTTTAATTCCTAAAATAACATCTGCAACACCCAAATCTTTCATACAAAACATGGAAGATAAAAATCTTTTTGTTTGATTTATGCATTCACTATTGGAACCCAAAATAAGCATATCATCAACATATAAACAAATAATAATAATCGAGTTATAATCCACTTTACTGTAGACACACTTATCAGCATCATGTATTTTAAAACCATTATTTACCAAAGAACTATCAAATTTTTCATGTGACTGCTTCGGCGCTTGCTTTAATCCATATAAGGATTTCTCAAGTTTGCATACTTTGCGCTCTTTCCCTAGCACTACAAATCCTTTATGTTGCTCCATATATATCTCTTCATCTAATTCTCCATTCAAAAATGTTGTTTTCACGTCCATTTGATGGATTTGGAGCTTATATATGACAACCATGTCAATCAGAATTCTAATAGTAGAAATCCTTGTTACAGAGCAAAAGTATCAAAATACCTTCTTTTTGTTTAAATCCTTTTGCAACCAAGCGAGCTTTGAATTTATCGATTGTACCATCAACTTTTAATTTCTTTTTGAAAATCCATTTGCAGCCAATAGTTTTGCAACCAACAGGTAAATCGACTAATTTCCAAACATTATTAGACATAATTGATTCAATTTCATCATTTATAGCTTCTCTCCAAAATGCAACATTTTGAGAAGACATCGCCTCTCGAAAAGACACAAGATCATTATCAATTAGAAAGGTATAATAGTCAGAACCAAAATTAGTTGGTTTTCTAATGCGTTTACTGTGCCTAACTTCAGTTTCTGGTTCAGCAGCACAATCATTAGAATATTCAATCATGTCATTAACAGGATGTCCATCTACTATAATATGACTGCCATAAAGAAGAGAATCAAATGCATTTTTATGTTCTATGAAAGATGTATCTCTAGATTCTACAATAACATCATTAACAATGTCCAGAAATCTATATACTTTACTATGTTCAGAATATCCAACAAATGCACATTTAAAAGCTTTAGGTCCAACCTTCTTTCTTTTATTTTCTAGAATTTTAACATATGCTAAACAACCCCAAACACGAAAATAACTAAGATTAGGTTTCTTACCAAAACACAATTCATAAGGTGATCTTTCAGATTTGGAATAAGGAACTCAGTTAAGAATATAACAAGCAAAAAGTATAGCTTCTCCCCATTAGTTGAAATGCAAACCCGTATTAAGAAGCATAACATTCATCATTTCTACAAGTGTTTTGTTTTTCCTTTCTGCTACTCCATTTTTGTTCAGGAGCTTTAGGAGCAGATGTTTGATGTATAATACCATTATCTCCACAGAATTTATCAAATTCTCCACCTAAGTATTCACTTCCTCTATCTGTTCTTAAATTTACAATCTTTGTTTTAAACCTATTTTGTACTTAAGCAAGATAAATGAGAAATTTTGAAAATGCTTCAGATTTATGTTTCATCAAATAAACATAACAGAATTTTGAGTAGTCATCTATAAATGTAATAAAGTACCTATTGCCGCCACGACTCAAAACATTATCCATCGTACACACATCAGAATGCATTAATTCAAGCAATTTATAATTCTTTTCTACACTAAGAAACAAGAGTCTAGTTAGCTTGGTTTGAGTGCATGTCTCACACTTATGATTATGTTCTATTCTAACATGACAAGGAAGAAGACCAAAGCTATTCATATTATGAATGCAATGAGAATTTATATGTCCTAATCGTGAATGCCAAAGAAAACAGGAGTCAACCATATAAACAGAAGTAATAGCTTCATTTATGCTCATCTTGAACATACCACTGGTGGCAAACTCTTTTCCTACAAAGATTTTCCCTTTGGTCACAGTTACAATCCTAGACTCAATAACAATCTTGAAACCATTTCGTGACAGTAGATCTGCAAAGATTAAATTTTTTTGAACTTCTGGAGCATAGTGGACATTCTCAAGTGTTAGGATTTTCCCGGAGTTGAACTTAATTTCAACACTCCCTTTTTCAAGCACTTTAGTTGAGGAAGAGTTTCTCATAAAGAGATTACATCTCTCCCCCACTACTTCATACGACTTGAACAAGTTCCTATCGTTTGCCAATTGAACAATGCTTCCAGTATCCAGGTACCAATCCTTATTTGCTGCCACCATGAAGGTTTCAGAGATTATAGCAACAAGCCTCTCCTCTGACTCATTTGGCTTAGGGCCAGTCCTCTTCCTTTCTTTGCATTCTCTAGCAAAATGGTCAAACTTGCCACAAACATAGCAACTGATTTTATTTTTATCAGCTGACTTTTTTTCTTTCACGAAATTCTTTTTTTTTTTTGGGTTTTCATGATTTTGCCACCCTTGTTACTAACAAAATTCACTTTAGAATAACCCTCTTTAGGACTCAAATTCTTTTTGTCACGAAGACGAGTCTCCTCCTCAATTCGGATGTCCTTAATGTTAAATTGTATCTCTATTTTTTGTATATATATATATATATACATATATATGTGTGTGTGTGTGTGTGTGAGTGTGTGTGTGTGTGATACATATATGTATCTATCGTTAAATATATAAATATATATTTTTCACATGTAGCCCACAAGGGTATTTCAGTATTTTCCTCTTTTTGCGCAAATTCACATTAGTGAATATGTTTGTACTTTTTCTTCCTTTTTTTTTCTTCTTCTTTTCCCTTTTCCTTTTTCTTTTTTCCTTCTTTTCTTCCTTGTTGACTTAGTCAACCCTTGGAGGGGGTCCAACACTAGACGTTGGACCCCTCCAACGGTTAGATTTCTAACCGTTGGAGGGGCTCCAAAGTCTAGTGGGAGCCCCTTCAAGGGTCCCTCTTTTGTATAAATAGGGGTGAACCCTCCTCATAAATGTATTCAATGCTTGGAGCATTGTTCTCCAATTGTTCAATAAAATTATTTATATTTTGGCATTTGTGTTCTTCATTTGTATCTTGGGTACATTTTGTTCTAAGTGTTCTTGTGCCTTTGTGCACATATCCCTTCATAGAATTGGTGCTTGTTTTGCACACTATCTCTTTTTGAGATATTTTTACATGGTATCAGAGCTAGGTTGAAGTTTGAAGATCGTGGGATTCTTCGTATTTGCAAGTGCCTCAAAAAGCATGCCTTTGGTTTCTTGGTGAAAAGCGTGGGGGCTTCTCTTCATTATTTTGGAAGGTTTTTACGTCAAGTAAGATTTGAAAATCCCTTTGTGGTACGTATTTTTCTCCACTCTTTCCTTTTCTAATGAGTGAAAAAGTATCTCATTTTTCACTTGGTTTCAAATTAAATGGCTCCAACTATCATGTTTGGGCCGGAAATATGGAGGCTCACATTAAGGGGAAAGGTCTTTGGGGATACGTCAAAGGGACCATTCCCGAACCTGAACCTAAGATCACCATTATTGAGAGAGGTGAAATCAAAGTTCTTGATGGTGAAGAGAGAGAAAAAGCCTTTGAAGAATACAACAAAAAGCATGAAGAATGGAAGATGAAGAACTATAAAATTCTTTCATAGTTCTTCTCTTCCGTTGAAACGAAAATAAATGCTAATATTTTGAAGTTCAAGAAAACATTTCAAATATGGGAGTATACTTCAAGAGATTTGTCCCATAAATATTATCTCCAAAAGAAGGCATTAACTCTTCAACAAGGTGAAATGACCATTAGAGAATACTTTGCCGAGTTATCCACGATTTGGGATGAACTTGCTCTCCAAGAACCTAAATGGAGTGGAGAGGCAATTGAATTGAGAGCCAAACAATTAGAAGAAGATCACTTCTTCAACTTTTTAAATGGGCTTAGACCCGAATTCGAACAAACTAGGTCCTCTCTTTTGTCTTCGTTTTCTTCTCCTCCATTGGAAGATGTGCTTACCAAACTAAATAGAGAAGAAACTAGATTGGGGATGAATAAAACCAATCAAAGTGTGTTGGCCGTTCCTTCTAAGGATGAGGATGAATGTGCTTATGCCGTCTCAAGACTGGGGAATAATGTCAAAACATATAAACCCCCTCACTTCAACAAAAGTCAAGGAGGAAGAGAAAATGGTGGGCATTATGGAAGAAGGGATTATAGTAAGATCATATGCCACTTTTGCAAAGAACCGGGACACATTAAACCAGTATGTCCTAAATGAAAAAAGATGGTGGCTATGTCTACAACTTTCCAACCAATTAAGGAGGAAGGACCTTCAACCTTCAACCTCCAACCTGCAACCTCCAACCTCCAACCATGCCACTTTGTCTCTAAATCAAATCATGGAAGCTCTTCAACCTCTCCTCAAGGGACCCGTCTCCGAAGCCGCCATGACCACCTTCTCTCCTCCCGGTAAGACTCTTTGGCTTTTAGACTCGGGTGCATCCTTTCATATGACTCCAAATGTTTTTTCTCTTTCTAAATACTAAATTTTTTCTTCTTCTTTTATTTCTACCGCGGATGAGGCTTTTCTTGAAATAAAAGGAATTGAAGATTTTAAAAGACAAGGTTTTTTTATTCCTAAAGTTAGATTTATCCCAAAATTGAATTTAAATTTGCTTTCCGTCTCTCAACTATCGGATCATGGGTGTGATAACAAGTTCTCATCAAATAAATATTGGATACATGATCGCCGGTCCGAGAAGTTGATTGGGGAAGGCTTTAGGAAGGGAGATTTATACTTCATGAAATTTCTTCAAATTCCAAAACAATCTTTTTGTAATATTGCCCAACATAAAGATATAAATGTTTGGCATAAACGCCTTGGGCATCTAAATATTGCCAAGCTATCTCATTTATATTTTGCTAAAACTTTATGTAAAGACAATTTCAATTGTAATGATTATATTCTTGGTAAAATGAGAAACTTTTCTTTTGGACAAAGCACTATGTTTTCATCTAAGCCTTTTGAAATTGTGTATTCGGATGTATGGGGACCGACACCTGTAGTGTCTAAGGGAGGTTTTTCATATTATGTTATCTATGTTGATGATTTCTCAAGATATAGTTGGATTTACTTTCTCAAACATAAACATGAGGTTTTTTCTACCTTTAAGGTTTTTCATATGCTGATACAAAATCAATTCAATAGTAAATTATAAATTTTTAGAACTGATTCCGAGGGAGAATATCTTTCAAATGAGTTCAAAAGTTACATTGAAAATAATAGAATTGTTCATCAAAGGTATTGCCCCAAAACACCTCAACAAAATGGATTAGCCGAACGAAAACATAGACATATAATAGAAACTACAAGGACCTTACTCATTTCTCAAAAAATTCCAAAAAAGATTTTGGGCCGAAGCGGCTCTTGCATCGGTTTATCTCATAAATCGACTTCCATCCAAAAATTTGAATCAAATATTCCCTTTTGAAACCTTGTATAAAAAGGAACCCGACTACAATAGACTAAGAATTTTTGGTTGTAAATGTTTTGTCCTCAGCGACAAGAATGATAAACTATCTCCCAAAGCTATCCCTTGTGCGTTTTTGGGATATTCCAAAACACAAAAAAGATTTAGGTGTTATGATATTAAAAATGACAAACTATGTCTCAAGAAACGTAACTTTTTTAGAAAATATAAGTGGTTTTGAAGAACATAAAACTCATGAAGATAATGCCGACTACTCTTTTTTGTTTGAGTTATTATCTAGGAACGATGATTTGTTTAGTGATGATGAATTAAATGAGGATGAGGACATAAGTGAAAGTATTCCACAACCCATCCAACATGAAGAAGAAATAACAGTTGAACCAATTACCTATACACATAGAGATAAAAGTACCTTTAGAAGTGCAATAAAGAAGTATATTGACCTTAATGAACCTTCTAACCACTCTCGAAGAACCGAAAGACTTAGGAAAAATCCTTCTAGATTTATATCCTATGAGTCTTTCTCTCCAAAACATAGGGCATGTCTCAGTGCCATTCACTCATATCAAGAGCTTAGGAATTTTGAAGAAGCTAAACAAATGATAGAATGGAGGGACGCCATGGATAACGAACTTAGAGCTCTCAACAAAGCCAAAACTTGGATCTTTCAATATCTTCCAAAAGGAAAGAAATCAATAGGATGTAGATGGGTTTTTAAAGTCAAAACCAAGAGTGATGGCACTCTTGAAAGATATAAAGCCCGCCTTGTCGCAAAAGGATATAGTCAAGAATACAATATTGATTACGAAGAAACCTTTGCCCCCGTTGCTCGGATGGTCACGGTAAGATGTTTGATCACCATTGCATCTATTAAAAAATGAAACATTTATCAAATAAATGTTAAAAATGCTTTTTTAAATGAAGATCTTAATGAAGAAGTTTACATGGATGCTCCTCCTGGCATGGACGTACTGAAGGGTAAAGTCCTTCGTTTGTAAAAAGCGCTCTATGGTGTAAAACACGCCCCTAAGGCTTGGTATGATCGATTTAATGAAGTTATGATTCAAGAAGGTTTTACTTCATGCTATACTGACACTGCTCTGTTTGTCAAAAAGTCTAATGCAAGAATTATGATTTTATTGTTATATGTTGATGACATGTTGATAACAGGTAGTGACATAAAGGGCATCAAAAGTATTAAAACTACTTTAAAAGAAAGGTTTGAAATGTCAGACTTGGGGTATTTGACATACTTTCTTGGTATAGAGGTAACCTACTCTCATAGAGGCTATTTCTTGTCTCAAACTAAGCTTGCATGTGAGATTCTTGATAGATCAGGTATTTCTGACGATAAAATCTGTGAGACCCCTGAAATTGTGGGATTAAAGATGAAGATCAATGATGAGATTCCTTTGGAGGATCCTACTCCCTACCAGCAACTTGTGGAGCCTCTAATGTATCTTAGCATCACAAGGCCATACATCTCGCATGCCGTGCACACTGCAAGCCAATTCCAGCATGCTCCTACATCCGTCCATATGGGGTCCGTTCTCCGAATTGTCAGATATATAAGGGGAACCTTAAAAAAGAGAGTTTTTCTTTCCTCATCTTCTGAGTTAAATTTAATTGCATATATTGACTCTGATTGGGGAAGTGACCCAAATAATCGTCACTCCAGTACAGGCTTTTGTATTTTTCTAAGTGAATCCCTGATCTCATGGAGATGTAAGAAACAACAGAAGGTGTCTCTATCATCCACCGAAGTAGAATATCGAGCCA
Organism: Nuphar pumila; assembly: GCF_984573655.1. Lineage (NCBI taxonomy): Eukaryota > Viridiplantae > Streptophyta > Magnoliopsida > Nymphaeales > Nymphaeaceae > Nuphar > Nuphar pumila. The sequence continues at coordinate 132,636,569 of NC_143251.1, forward strand.
TGGCTTCTACAAACATGGAAATTAGGGATTCATCAACTGCTACAAGACATGGGGATTCAGGTTCAAGGACCTACAAAGTTATGTTGTGATAATAAAAGTGCAATCTATACACAACAAACAACAACAACTACGCCTTCATCCCAAAACAATTGGGGTCGGCGATATGAACCAACAAAGAAAATCATTCTGGGTCTTCCACATGAATCCTTCTCCTCCATTCATTTCTATCCAATGCCATGTCCTCGGTGAGGTTCAAAGCATTCATATCCTTTCCTATCACCTCCATCCATGTCTTCCTAGGCCTACCCCGACCTCTTTTAACTAATATATTTTCCCATTTCTCCATCCTTCTAACTGGAGCATCATTAGGCCTTCGTCGAATATGTCCAAACCACCGTAAACGATTCTCTCTCATCTTATTTTCAATGGTTGCAACACCTACCTTCTTACGTATCTCCTCGTTCCGAATCTTATATTTTATTGTATTTCCACACATCCATCTCAGCTACACTCATTTTTTTAATATGATGTCTCTTGGCAGCCCAACATTCCGTACCATATAGTAAAGCGGGCCTAATAGCCGTCCTATAAAACTTTCCCTTCAACCGCAATGGCATTCTACGATCGCACAACACTCCAGTTGCACTCTTCCATTTCATCCACCCAACCTTTATCCTATGATTGACATCTCCATCAATTTCTCCATACTTTTGAATGATAGATCCCCAATATTTGAAAGAATCATCCACCGGTATTTCTTGCTCACCAAGCTTCACTACACTCCCATCTCTATTTCGTTGCTTACTAAATCGACATTCCATGTATTCTGTCTTACTCTTACTCAACTTAAAACCTCTTGCTTCCAATGTCTGTCTCCATAATTCTAACTTAGCATTAACCCCAGCTCTAGACTCATCAATCAAAACAATATCATCAGCAAACAACATACACCACGACACATTTTCTTGAATTGATCTCGTAAGCTCATCCATCACTATAGCAAATAGGAAAGGGCTTAAAGCAGATCCTTGATGTAACCCAACCGTTATAGGAAAATTGGTTGTCACCCCTCCACAAGTGCAGACATTGGTTACTACTCCTTCATACATATCTTTAATTATACTAATGTACTTGAGAGAAACACCTTTCTTCATCATTGTCCACCAGAGAACGTCCCTAGGTACTCTATCGTAAGCCTTCTCCAAATCAATAAAAACCATATGCAAATCTTTGTTCCTCTCTCTATTTCTCTCAATAAGTTGTCTAAGAAGATGTATAGCTTCCATAGTAGATCTTCCAGGCATAAAACCAAATTGATTCTCCGATATCATGACAACCTTCCTCAACCTAGACTCAATCACCCTCTCCCAAAGTGCAATCTATATTGCTAAAAATCACACGTTCCATGAACACACAAAGCATTTTGAGATGGACTGCCACTACGTTAGAGGAGCATATTTGCAAAAAGTTATAGATCTTCCCTATGTGACCTCAAAGTATCAGTTGACAGATTTCTTCACGAAGGCACTCTGCTCTCCAAAATTCAATTTTCTTCTCGGCAAACTCTCAGTCATTGCGCCCTAAGTTTGAGGGAGGGTGTTAAATTGTATCTCTATTTTTTGTATACATATATTTATATATATAAAGAGAGATACATGTACATATATGTATGATAGATATATGTATCTATCGTTATATATATAAATATATATTTTTCACATGTAACTCGTAAGGGTATTTCGGTATTTTCCTCTTTTTGCACATATTCACATTAGTGAATATGTTTGTACTTTTTCTTCCTTTTTTTTTCTTCCACTTTTTTTCCTTTTTCTTTTTTCCTTCCTTTCTTCTTTTTCTTTTCTTCCTTGTTGACTTAGTCAACCCTTGGAGGGGGTCCAACGTATAGTGGGAGCCCCTCCAAGGGTCCCTCTTTTGTATAAATAGGGGTGAGCCCCCCTCATAAATGTATTCAATGCTTGGAGCATTGTTCTCCAATTGTTCAATAAAATTCTTTATATTTTGGCATTTGTGTTCTTCATTTGTATCTTGGGTACATTTTGTTCTAAGTGTTCTTGTGCCTTTGTGCACATATCCCTTCGTGGAATTGGTGCTTGTTTTGTACACTATCTCTTTTTAAGATATTTTTACACTTAAGAAGACCATCTAAAGTGATTTTCTCATTTTTATGTTTTAGGTGATTCCTATATTCTTTTCAGGAATCCGGTAGTTTTCCAATGATGACAGCAACTTAGAAGTCATACCTTCTCCTTTGATCTTATAGGCCAATATTTGCATCTCATGAATTTGAGCAAGTATAGGCTTATCATCAACAATAGAAAAATTAACATACTGATCTACGATAAACCTTTTGTTATCATCATCTTCTGCATTGTACTTGATTTCGAGAGCATTCCACAACTCTCTAGCCGACTCCAATGGAGAATACAAGTTGATGATGCATTATTTACTCGTAAATATAATATATTTTTATTTTATAAATGCATCATTTATAGGTTTAGAACCCACACTTAGGTGCATTTAGATGTCATTGAGCTACGGTTCGAATTTCGTTCAAATCAGACTTAAAACAAGAGAGATATCACATTTTTAGTGAAACGGGTCGGACCTCGGGGCAAACTGGGACATTTTGGATCCAACTGGCCCATTTGGGCCGTGGATCTGGGCCAAAAAGCCACATTCCAGCCCATTTACGTTTTTTTAAGAATACATTTGCTAAAAACCCCTCCAGAAGAGGCGCCTATCCAATAAAATCATTTTAAGCCTCTTTCTGGAATTTCTAGAAAAGAGGTCAGTTGCTTAAAAATGAATTAGCAAACCCTAGCATTTTTGTCTCTACCTTGGGAAACACGCCTCCTCCAGACGACTCTCAATCCTCCAGCATTCTTCCTCCTTCACAAGCCGCCCCAACTCTCCACTTAGGGTTGCTTGGCTTTGCCAAGCTTTCCATGGCCACCACCTTCTTTTTCCTCCATTCCTTCTCCCACACCTATCTTGCTTATCCCCTTGCTGCTCTAATGACTCATGTTTCACGTTTTGCAGGAACAACAGGTCGTGGAGGGAGCTGCTCCTAGCTGGAACGCCGTCTGCTCCACTAGGATCGACCGCCCTCTCTAGCCGGTCGTCTCCTCCGTCCCATTGCTCGGTTTTCCTCCCACTTGCCTGCTCCAACAAGCTGAAGCAAAGAAGATACGGTAGCAGCACCACCGAGGCTGTGTAGGCGCATCCTCTTGTCAGATTTCATCTCTTCCTATCCTTCCACTCGTCGGACTTCCGGATTAGCACGGCAAGTCTTTCTCTCATTCCCCTCTTTTAGCGTAAATCCCAAATTGCGTGTGATTTGCTTTTGTTTTCTGTTTGGTTTGTGTTTTATTCTGTTTCCGCCATAGTATCAGTGAGTTAGTGCATAAAACAACACTTAGTAACGTCTTTAGTATTTTTTTTGTCATTTGGTTTTGGGATTCGATGGAAATTTCATTCACGCCCAAACCGGCTAGATTGACTCTAGCCGGTTGAAGCATTTCTTTTATGATTCGAATTCAGCTAACGTGCATAGTTGTTATGTTTTAAGATTTGGGTTCAGTTGATTAATCTAAATTAGTTTATGTTGCTGAATGTGTAGGAGTTGATGCTAATTCTGTAAGAGTGTTTTCTGTGGTCCGAATTGCATTTTGATTTAGGTATACTCAATTCCCAACAATTGAGTAGAAGTATTCTACCTGATTTTTGTGTTTAGACTTATAGAGGTTTTAATTAAGTGTGTTGTCGATTTTTAGCATTGGATTCAGTGTTTAAATGGCTAATTCGTGAGGTACTCCAATGCTGTGTTAGCTTTATGATTTGTTCATATGCATTAAGTAGTTTTTATGTTAATTTTTAGATGTATTTGCATGCTATATGGATTCCGGGGTGTGTTCTAGGTTAGGCTGAGGATTTTTGTTTTATAGTATTAGGTTACTTACTGTTAGTAGAGTAATTTAGATGATAGTATTACTGTTTTGTCAAATTTTACTTATATAATTAGTTTAGTGATGTATTAGAGGTAATTAGGCTCATTGCCATGTTAGGCGATTTGGGGGTGTTGCACAAAATAATTTATATTAGTAATTTCTGTTTGATTGCTGCTCCAACATTAGTTTAGGTAGTTTTTAATTGTTAATTAGTGGTTAATTAGGTTGCTTGTGTGTTGGATTAAACCTTGCATTAGTCATGTTAGTTGTAGTCAGTAGGTGCTTTCAATGCTGTATTAGTTTGCTAATTGAATAATACATATAGTTTAGATAACATTTGCATTCATTTAAATGTTCTTAGTTGATATTTGAAATGCATATCGTGTTTTAGGTTAAGATATTAATCTCTATTTTCCCAGGGTTAATGTGCTTGTTTACTTGTTGTGAGTACAGTAACTTAGAGTGGATCCATGTTAGTTTGAGGGCTGATCTTAGGGCTTTGTTAGGTTCATCAGCTGAATAGTTTGTATGAATTAGGTAAATTGTATGTCGTTTTCCTAGAATACTTTTGCACACTGTTTGAATTGCATGTCATGTGTTAGATTCAATGGGATGATATTTTTTTTGGTTTTTAGCATAGCTAGGGTAGTCATTTCCGAACTGTTAGCAGAGTCATTTAGATGTTATTAGGGCTGCTGTGTCAATTTCTACTCGTGCAACTAGTTCGGTGTTGCATTAGCATTAACCAGGTTCAATTCTATGTTAGCCGAAATGGGTGCTTTGGGTTACTTAAGGGCCATACAACAAACTCTGTTTTAGCAGCATGTTAGCAGTAGCTCTATTGTTAATTGATGAATCAATCCAGCGAAGGATAATGCTAATTTTGATTGAGTTGGGTTTAGAGAGAGTTAGTGAAGCTCTAGTGTTAGAAGTCGAGTCGATATACTTTCTATATTCCTTGAGGTTAGCGTTGTGTGGTTAAGTAGTTTTACTAATTCTCCATTAGTTTTATAGATTAAGCATGTGTTTAGATTTTATTAACTAGTATACAATAGGTTAGTAATGTCAGCAAGTTAACTTAGTTTAATTCATATTTGTAGGTTAGTTTAACATAGCATTTTACTCTGGCATTAATGTATATTTCTCACAGGTAATGTAGGTAGTTAATTTAGATTTTATTTTCTTAGTATAATTAGTTGTATTTTCTGTTAGTTAGTTAGTAGTAGGCTGTGAATGACTGTAATTGTGTATGTTTTGAGCAACAATGCTTTCTTGAGATTAGCACAAATGAATAGTGGATTGAATTCAAATCCAGAATATTACATGGACTTACACTCATTGTTTTAAGTGTTAATTTTCTGAGTTTTTCCGGTATTATTGTTCTAGTCTATTCATTAGAATGTTTACTGTTTGCAAACCAAAATTCAGCTTGTTTCGAGTTGATTTGGTTTGCCTTTTAAGCGTTTTCCAAGATTAGGTTTTTCGCTATTTTAGATTTCGGGTCAAACGATTCTAGAATTTTTATCGAACTTGAAACGATTAAATCCAGAGCTTCTGGAGGAGTTTTTCAGTTCTGTAAAGTCTGACAGATTCTTGAATCTGTCGGGCACAAAATAAAAGAAAAATATTTCAAATCGGACTTCGTTTCCCCTGTCAAACTCCCTGTTTGCGGAAACCTATCAGAATCAAATTTTGCACTGTTCAGGAGTAAAGCAGTCATTTAGCTAGTTAATTGATTTTCCGTAGTTTTTCATGTTTTCTAGCATGTAGTTAATTTACTAGCAGTAGTTAGATTAGTTAAAATTAATATGATTAGTTAGTCTAGTTGATTTTTCATTTTTTTTATTGTAATTTAGGTTAGTAATTAGTTCAGAATTACGGTTAGTCTAATTCTTAGAATTACTTCTGGAAGTGTTACTAACTTTTGATTTTCCTTTGTGTTAGGTTGATAAGTTAGAAACAGATCAACAGGTGTATTCAGAATGTGAGTGCGAATGCACGTGTGGCGAAAAGACAGGATTACCCCTGGCGATTCGGAGAAGACTTAGCAATTTGTTTCAGTTCATTTTATTTTTTAGTTTGTCATTCAATTAGAATTGTAATGTTAACGTAGTTGTAAACAGTTGTGATATTAATAAATTGAAGTTTTAGATTTAATTTGAATGTATCCTGTTCCCTGAGGATTCGACCCGTACTCGCCACATTTGTGAAAAGTCGATTTTTATTATTACTTGATTGGTGATTTTTCAAAACGCTTTCAACGATAAAATAACGTTTTAAAATAACCATCACAAAAATGCCACATCACAAGTCAAAGAGAGAATCGGCTAAAGTGTTCAGGATATGCCATTTGTATCAGTAGTGGTCAGTATGATACTTCTCTCGCTCTTTCTTCTGTTCTTTTGTCTCAACTTCTCCAGCAACAACAGTGGGACATGCCTTTTTGAGGACATAGTCGATATGCAGCTCAGACAACATGAAGTTGACCTTTGATTGCCACCGCTTGAAGTTTGACCCATCAAATCGATCGAGTTTTTCAAGGTCACAGCTAAGCAGATTGATAGAGTTGGATGTCAAACCAGAGGCCATATTGAAGTTCTAAAATTGTTAACTCAAACAGGTGACAAAATAAGGATTTAAGGAAATGGAGATCTCAAGCCTAGAGGCACGTTCTTAAGATCGCTATCTTTAGAACTTCAATCGCCCCACTCTGGGAATTTCGAAGATGCGAAAAAGGGTTTTGTTACGACTGAGTTCCCAGGATACAACTAGGCTTGAACCTCAAGAGAGTCACTGCTTCGCAAGAACAGATGACCTCTCCCACGCTTGAACTTTGCAAGCCAAATCAGGAAGAAAGAAAGGAGAAAAACTGGAGAGTCAGAAATTTGGATGCTCAAAAGACAAAAAACTAAGAGATTCATAGACTTTTAGAAAGGCCAAAACGTTTTGCGATAAATAAGATTAATGACCATAAATCTGATGGTTTGAAATTAGGACGAAAAGGTTCCTAAACGGTCACCCACCTTTGACTGTTGATTAAAGGCCTTCAAAACCGTCCAACAACCACAATGCACAATAATCTCTATATAAATGCATTTTAAAGTCTTTCAGCCAGACAACTCAAAACCCGAAAAGTCAAAACGGACCTTTGCACCTCATATGCACCTCGCGCCGCTGCGAGCGTACAAAGTGCGCCATCAAAACACAACATTGCACCTCAAGCGCCCTTGCGCACACACGTGCATGCGCGTGTGCGCGAACGGTGCTTCTGTTGCTGCACGATGCGCAACAACGTCCGCAAGCCACCTAAAGACTCAAGGATTACCAAAGTAAAGAATAAAGAACAAACCCTCTATTTAAACCACCAGAAAAACTACTCTCTTAAATATGGGACTAAACATTTTCAAAGCACTTTTGGTGGGAAACAATAAATCACCAAGACTCTACATTTAAGTTATATTTTAAAACTTTTCTAACAGGTTGACGGCGGGGAGTGCCATGTGAACAAGGTTTCTCTTCTAAAAGACCACTTTATTTAGCTCTAAACACATCATCTGCTATGTCTCCTTTCTTTAGTTACTTTTCAAATTTTCTTTCTTTTCCCTTTGTAAAAGCAAGATTTAAAGACAGCACATTCTTTTGACTGATCCTTGTAAATGTTCAGAGGGACACCTAAAAGGGTGTCCTGTGGTGTTCAACCCTTCCTTTTGGAGCAGTGGTGTTCGAGACACTTGGGACCAAACCCAAAAAAAAAGTTAAGAAAAAGGAGTAGACCACCTGACACAAGAACTTGACTTGTCCAGGACACCTCTGCACCCAGCTAGCAGCATCCAGATGAACCTGTTCTACACAGTTTTGTTCGCCCAATGTAACGCCTCCTAAATAATACTTGTAACATCTATGAATGTGCATGCATGCACTCATGTGCACCCATCAACCACCAGCACTCATCAGCACCAAAGCCCTTATTTTGGCAGATCAATTGATAACTATGGACTTCATGATGTCATGCGGCACAATGTGGCACGAGCAAGAAAAAATGTGTTTGTTTGAGTGGATATCGAGGGTGCTGTCCACTATGCTTGCTTTTGCTCCCCGCTTGCAGAATGACTGAAAAGCCACCCTGCTTGCCACTTGGTGCAGGTGAATGAGACTCGCTCTACACATTGCCTCTGCATCTTTCTAGCATATTCCAACCGCACATACTTAAGACCATCCATTGCCTACATCTATGATGCAAATATTGGTGATATTTTGATTATACTGTGTTGTTATCATAATGTATTTGCAGGAACTGACATTTTGTCTGAAAAGTGAAATATTTTCCAAAAATCACATGTTGAAAGTTGAAACTACCCAGTTTTCTTTATCATATGCTGATATTTTCCCAAGTTTTCTCTAAGGAAAACCATATTTTTGTAACATATTCCGAGGTTTTCCCTTGCTGAGATTTGTGAATTTAGCTTGTATATTAATTAGGTTTTGTGAAAAAATTAACATGAATTAAGGCACTGGAACGGCAAGATCATTTCTCGTGCTACGTGGAGCTTCATGATGATTGGCGCTTTCATGTACGATAGATTGTGCTCTGTACACATTGCATATGCCTATTCCTAAAGTTAATCCACCCCCTTTCTCTTATATATCTGGGCATGCTATATATATATATATATATATATATAGAGAGAGAGAGAGAGAGAGAGAGAGAGAGAGAGAGATTATTCAAGTTGCTTATGAAAAGGCAGGTACTCGTGAGAAAGCAACAGAGACATTAGTGAACGTGAGAGGGAAAAGTAAAACAATTAAATCCACAAGTTGGGACAATATTGCTCAGGCAGTTATTCAGACACGGTATCGATGCGCCACGCCTGACATCACCCAGTTTTGCGATTCTTGCTAGATATGGGTGAGGATGGTGATTGAAAAATCTGGATCTACAGGTGCAATCAATGGGCTTTAAATCTGTTGATGTCATGTGGTCCTACTGTTACTAAACAAACTTGTATACCCTTTTAAATAGGATTCAAGCCCTTCAAATAGGGGCGTAAACGGGTTGGGTTCTGTTCGGGTCTTATCAGACTTGATTCTGATTCGGGCCTAAAAGTAAGACCCAAACCCGACTCAATCTAATTCGGGTTTGGGTACAGCTAAAAACTGTGGACTCATATGGGTTAACTGGTTCAGGTATATATATATATATATATATATATATATATATATATATATATATATATATATATATATATATCAGGCCAGGTATGACCGGGTCGGGTCTTTAGTAGGCCTGTTTTGATTCGGGTCGGGGAATTGAAGCTTGACCGCCTACCCAGGGGATTATATGCTAACAAAATAGAAAGCTTAATATCTATTCTAAATAATGCTAAAATTTGAATATAAAAAGAATATATCGACTCAACATATTTAAATATTTAATTGAATATGTAATGTGTATTGATTAAAAACTTTCAATTGGATCGGGTGCAAAGTGTGTTCGGGTACAGGTTAGTTCAGGTATATAGTTGGGTCAAGTACAAGTCGGTTCAGGTTTGGGTGTATAATTAGCTCGATTACATAATCAGGTGTAAGCTCTGTTTTAAAATATGGAGAATCATTTAGGTCAGAGTAGACATGAGTCTTCATTTACAGTACCCAAGACCCGACCCGTTTTCACTACAATCATTTCAGGTCAGCTATAACTGGTTGGAGACATCAGGTGGGTCAGGTATACCCGACCCAGTTACAACCCTACCTTTAAACCACTTAAGAAGACTTTGTTTTAATCTATTTTTCTGAATGGTTGGGAGTCTTGGGACACTGTAATGCCATCTTCAGCAACTAAACAACTTTTATGTGGGGTTAGTGAAGATTGCAGCCTTTTGAAGAAATTAATCACACCCGACATGAAGAGCTTGTCGCGCTGCCATACCTACGGATATCGTGCCAGCAGCTGAGGCTAGGACACTCACCCGTGGCCTATGCTGGTCATCATGCATAGAGGCAGGATGCCTAAGGGAATCAAACCTTAACCGCCTGCCTAGGGGCCAAGGCCCTATCCCACTACACCAACCCCTTTGGGGATGATGATTGTGGTTAGAATTTGGTATATTATTACACTTGAATAGAGATGATGATGATGATCAAGTTTCTAACATCCTCAACAAAATCATCTAGCTTACGAGAATACTTGCATTTCTTTGGTAAATGTGAAGCCTTTTGAAGTTCTTTTTACGCGTGTGTGAATCAAATCACCTTTACAGCCACGGTTGCACTTTGGTTTAGGAGGTGGTCGATTAAAATGAGACATGCATGAGCTCATATACAGAACTAAAAATAGCAGCATTCTAGAAACAGACCAATAGCACCTCTATTAAAATTGGCACTTCTAATAAGAGTTGATCCTCAAAAGATTATGATGTCAATAAAGGGAATGCAGGTGGGGGAATAGCTGCAATATCCACTAATCAAGCACACATTAATGGCTGAAACATAAACAAAAGAAGATGGGGACGGTTGGGGTGATGAATTTATGAGATGCTGTAATAGTTTAATCAAATTTTAAAGAAGATTTATCTGCATGAAATCCATACGGAGGGCATATATAGAATTTATCATGATTAAGCAACCTCGATTCCCCACGTCTTTAAGTCGATGTGCTAGTGCTATTGGGCACCTCAATCAACTTTCTATGCCTTGTATTCTAATAAGGAATACATCTTTAACCAACTTTTTCATATCCTAAGTACTGCCCTCCCTTAACCACAACTCTCTCTCTCTCTCATGTTTGTGCGTATGTGATAAAACTTAAAAAATGTGGAATTGCCTACTCCAAAAGCAATGAGCGTTGCCCTTATCATGCTTCCAGAAAGAAATATACCGTTTTCTTTTTAGCACTCTGTGCTTTAACATATTATAATTTTGTGTAACATGCAAATCGAATAGCTCTCCACCTTTAAGCTTTTGGATTCAATATTCTGTGTTTTGAGTGACACTTTGATGGCGAGATGTTATTCTATGGGTTTCACCTACACAACCTGATACGAGTGCATGAATCTTTATGGGTTAATGTGTTGGAACTCAGTGGTTCTGAAATCTGGTATGGATGGGGTTATGAATAGAATGGGGCATGTGCTAGAAAGAGGACATAAACCTCTATCTATGTGAAGACATGCTCTATCCGTTGAGTTATTCCAGTTCATCTCTAGGCTTAAATTTCTTCACAATCCTTAAAATGAACTCAATGATTGCTCTATCCCATAATATGCAATGGTCATGATTTTCTAATATAGGCAACCTTGAGCATAGTTCCCCATTAAATTCAATAACCCCTTCCATAACCATTAGGTAGGTTATACATGCAGCCATTAGTCTAGGATTAGTATTTATATTAATCTCACTTAACGGGCCTCATTATGATTCTTAATGGACCCACCATAGAATGGCTCTTGGGGAAGTCCCTATGGACACTGGATCCGGTACTAAGATCCAACATAATGATGATCTTATTGTACCATTAAACAACTTAATAGTGTTAGGTACTTTAATGCGTCTCTTCATGACAAGTACTTGTAACATGAAGACTCAACACCCCTTTGGTGGTGTGGTGTGTTGGATTAGCAATACATTAAACAAAAAATTTAGAGAATGGACAGCTCCATTGCTTGGTGGAATCATGCGTATGACCAATTAGCACGCCAAACCAACAAGATACCCCCATTTCTATCTCTCACATGTATATGTCTATATGATGAATGGAAATAAGGCAAATCATTACAGAAAAGTGATGGTACATTAGAGAAATAAGAAAATGCAAAAGCATTCCCCTGTTGCATGCCGTGCACTATTCAAGCATAGACAATGGATTTGCACGTACGCCTTTTGAATACTTTTTTATTCGGACCAATGTTTGTTTCTTCTCGAACTATGGTCCACCAAGATTATGGCATGTATTGGCATCATGTGGATGTCTAGATGTTCCCATGCCCCATGTATTTGGGCATGTCCAATTTTTCAAGAAAAAAAAATCTTTCAAAAAATGTATTTGGGCATGTCCAATGCACACACATACGATATATATATATATATATATATGTAGAGAGAGAGAGAGAGAATTTCTGTCTCAATTATTTAGTACAAAAAACAGCATAAAAAAGGCTGCCAAAATTCACATCTCGTTTTCGGAAAATATTGGCGATGAAATATCATATATTTTGAAAAATAATATTTTGAGAAAATATGAAAAGTATCAGTATATAATATATAAATAAAAAATATATATAAAGACAGTAAAATATTATTTATCACGTAATGATCAGGTTTAGAAAATATTGCAGGTGATATTTTCAAAACATCTGGGTTTTCCTGTATAGTATCATGCTTTTAAAATATCGCAATAGTTTAAAAATAACGGTGATATTTATTACTATTCTTAGAAGTTAAAACGCTGAATAATTATTCGTGGAATAAATTTTTTTATTCTGTGACTTTTAGCGAAAAGAAAGAACAACGATGTGTTAAGATAGCATTGTTCCTCCTACTCTATTCTTCTAGTGCGTAACTTTTGCATTATTTTTCATATGATCATTATTCTATGATATTCAAATTTCTTTTGGATTGAAATCCAAAAGTTAAAGCTGAAATATCAGAAAAAGTACGTGCATCTCTGCAAAGAGTTATCCTACGGAGGTAGATATTAATTGTTTTAGGCTGGAATTGTGATGGAAAAACTAACGAAAGGAAAGCCAAGAATTTTAATTAACATGTGAAGTCAACGTGCTACCATTTTTTTGTGCTAAAAATAAAGTATATATATCTCATATTAACACATTTCAACACAAACTACAAGATTACATACCATATGGTGTTTGTAACTTTCTTAATACATATGCCAAAATTTAGATATTGCCATACGGCGCTTGGTTACAAAAATCTGAGGCTAGCCCTTGCCTGTAGGTTTGTAAATGGTTCGGATTTGGATTGGATGTGGACAATATCATATTAGACTAATGGGATGTTGGCTAAACGGATTCAAATTTGGATGGTGAAAAGCTCATACCAGATCTGTTTTTTTACATTTTCATGGATAATCATCAAATTCGGATATTTGCTAGATTCAATGGCAAAAACTCAAAACCATATCCACATCTGATTATAATCGCATATGGTTTTAGCTTACCAAATGCAACTAAATGGAATAGAGTTCGGGTGGATATCTGATAAAATCCGATTAGTTGACATCCCTACCTTGCTATAAAGAAAGAGCTGAACTGGCTATCAGAAAACCCGAGGATATCAGATCAGGTCATACTTTATATAACTGATTCCACACTTATATTCAATCTCCACCGCACGTCTCAGTTGATGGAGATGTGGGTAGGTTTCATTATGACGTTTTCCAAGTGAGATGTGCGCTGGAGATTGAATATAACCAACCATTAGTAATATACAATATGACCTAACCTGTTCCTCAACTTTTTTTTTTGAAAGGCAAGCTGAGGTTAGGAAGACCCCTACCAGTTATACAACTATAACATTGGGTTTTGAACCTGCAACGTTTCAACACAAGGTGACCTGCACTAGCTGCTCCTACCAGATAAGCACATCCCTCGGCAACTTTTAATTGATCTTATTAGGTTCTTTTACTCTTGCTATGAAAGCTAAAATGAAGGGTTTTGTTTATTCTCTTTCTTGAGTTTGCAAAGAAAAAGTTGCATGGTGCCACGTGCAAAGCTGTGACAGCTTTTTTTCTGTCTTTTTTTATTTCCAAATGGCCCTTACTTTTGTACAAGAGGCAGCATAATACACTGATCTCATGTTCTCAATTATTCTAACAAGTTAAGACCCTAAATTTAAGTCGAAAAATGAACAAACTCTAACAAGATATTCTGTATGATAATCATGTGAATGTCCTATAATTCCGAAAGTGCAAATTCAAATGTCAACTTTATAAGTAGCTAAGGTATAAGGGGGGAATGAAAACCTACCCACTAGAAAACCAACTAAACCTACCTACTAGGAAACATTTTATCAGATTTTCTGTGTTTTTTCAAAATTCTGATGTGATCTATGTGCTTGTTTTAATATGAATCAGTTCTTGGAGCATTTGATTTCGATGCATGGATAGGTTTTTATAAGGTTTCAAAAATCAAAGACCTATAATTTTCATAAAATTTTGAGGCTCTAAATACCATTTCATCCAAAAATGAATGATCTAAGTGTTAATCTCTAGTAAATCAATCATGAACACATCTGGTCGGAATTTTGAAAAAAAGACTGAAAATCTGATAAAATGTTTATAGGGTTTTCTAGTGGGTAGCTAGGTTTTCATTTCCTAGGTACAATGTAACTAATATTATTTTCACAAAAAACTTTGTTAGAGGACTTTTTTAGGAAAAAATCTTAGAAAAATATCAGCATAATATATATATATATATATATATATATATATATATATATATATATATATATATATATATATATATATATATATATATATATATATATATATATAAACATAAACATAAACACAAACACAAACATAAACATAAACATAAACATAAACATAAACATAAACATAAACATAAACATAAACATAAACATAAACATAAACATAAACATAAACATAAACATAAACATAAACATAAACAATATAAAGATATTGCAAAAATTGTTTGTATTGTGTTAATATTGAAAAACAACAAAATTTAAAAATAGGTGGTAATTTGTAAATATCATGTTTTAGAGTATTATATAGGAAATTGTGATATTTTCAAATGATCATCCATACTAGATCAATGGCCCGTCTTTACCGACCGGGCAATAAAAAAATTAACCTTCAGTTCAAACCAAGAGAGTGATCATAGGATCACTTACCTAGAATAAGAGCACACCCTCCTTTAATGGCTGCCTTAGACAATCACCTCCATCTGACCCAGCACATAAAATCCATACAAATATATGAACTTTTAACAAATAATAATTGGAAAGATCCTAATGGATCCCATGCTTAATGGGTTTTGGAATTTGGTAACTTTAAAGAATATATATAATTTCTCTAATTTGGCTACTTTTAATAGTTGGTATTCTCTCTCTCTCTCTTGTGGTAACTCAAAATTATCTATATTTAACTTTAGTAACTCTTAATATAATCCACAATTTTAATTTTGCTAAAATTTCGTAGGATTTACTCTCTCTCTCTCTCTTGTGTGTGTGACGGGGGCATTATTTCAAAATGGTTCGAGAACTTAAAAATGACATTAGAATCTAATAAAAACCTCTAATGCAATTTTTAAAAAGATTATAAGGCAAATTATTTTGGCCCACCAATGCCCTCTTCCGTCTTTAAGCAGTAAGATTTGTGACATAAGCAGGGAATAATATTTTCACCATTTGATGTGAAGAAGGATATGTTGGTCGCTTCATGAGAATCTTGTGTCTTTTCTTTAGTGATTGCCTACTGTCATGTTTGTGTCTTCCATGGTTCTCACTACTTAATTTCTCCCTCATTTGTAAGCTTAAAGCAAAACTCTTGGAACAACGGGAGCTCTGCTTGTTTGGCAGGAGCAGTTAGTGCACGTCACCTTGTGTTGGGACGTTGCAAGTTCTAACCCCATGGTATGGTTGTATAACTGGTAGGGATCTGCCTAATCCCAGCTTTCTCTTGGAATTGGATGCAAGAGGGGATTGGGGGATTCGAACTAAGAAACGTGGTCTCTCAACTGTCACCAACAGCCAACCACAAGACTCAGTGTCCATCTTCATGACACTTACAAGAGAGGAGGAAAAAAACCAACCAAAATTCCAAGTGGGGAGCAAAAGTATTCAAAAGTTGTTTTCATATTTTTCTCGATCAGAATATGAGAGTACACAAAAGCTAAAAAGCCTTTCAGACAGTCCAAAAAAAAAGAGAGCCCCTTCTAGTGGAAAGTACCTAGAGGAATACACCTCTCTCTCTCTCTGTCTCTCTCTCCCTCTCTCTCTAAGTTAACGTGCTAAGCAGTTGGTGCCTGCTTAGGCTTTGTGGGTTCTTGTGGCATTGAGAGGACAAAGGAGTTCTCATAGGACAGCTTTGCTGCATTTGCCTTCTCCAGATCCACAACATTCGTGGCTGTGTCCTCAATCTGACAAACTTCCTCACCATCCTTTGCCGGGATTGGCAGTGCTGCTGCTGATATCTCTGCAGATTTGGTTGCCTTGTTGTCTTTGTATTTACCCCACAAGACAGAGTACAGGCCTGCAACAATCAATATGGCTCCAAGAACACTGAAACCATAAAAATATTGTTCATTAGAAAGACATGTATCTCAAAGCATAAGTTTGATTTTAACTTTAGAAAATATATGTAAATGAGATTATTTAGTTGAGAATGTTAAATAATGATCATTACAAGATACTATGGGGTATGTTTGGAAAGGTTTGAAGAAAAAACACCTTTAAGAAA
Source organism: Nuphar pumila (assembly GCF_984573655.1). Taxonomy (NCBI): domain Eukaryota; kingdom Viridiplantae; phylum Streptophyta; class Magnoliopsida; order Nymphaeales; family Nymphaeaceae; genus Nuphar; species Nuphar pumila. Next base: position 132,652,973 of record NC_143251.1, read on the forward strand.
AACTTTACAAGAAGTTTATTTTTATTTTCAAATGTTAAAAATGATTTAGGTGTGCAACAGTTAAAGAAAATATAATTGGAATAAGGAATTTGAAGTTTGAGGAATTTTTTGAAAAAGGAATACCCTAACAAATATTACATCAGGAAACACACACACACACACAAAGAGGTCATATGGGAACATGAAATTACCCTCCAAGATAGATGACTTCTCTTAAGATAAAAGAGCCCATGATTGCAACAATGATCATCATGAGAGGGCTAAAGGCAGTTGCAAAAACTGGGCCCTTTTTCACCATAACCAGCCCTTGCACGTAGTAAGCAACCCCAGAAGCAATGATCCCAGCATAGGCTGCAGCCAAGAGGTTGAGGTCCCAGCCTATTTGCCACGCCGATGGTTTCTTCTCCATCACAAGGGTGACTGCAATGGACTGCAGGGTCCCCATAAAGCATATCAAGGTTGTAAGAGAAAGCTGAGCAGGGTACTTCTTCATTGCTATTGCCTGCCACCCACAGCCAAACAAAAGGCATAGAAAGAAATATTTCCCTCAAATTTGTGTTTTTTATTTTTGCATAATGTGGGGAATGAGATAGAAAAAGGGGTATATATCATTTGCTTTTTTTACCTGTATTATGAAGAAAGCAGCCCAAGCAAGGCAGGCGATGATGAGAAAGATAGAACCCTTGAACCAATCTTTGTCTTGTGCCCCTGCTGTGGTGTTGGAGTCTGTGTGTGTGGCCATTGGATGGGCATGCTTAGTCCATGGCAGCTCAACGATGGGCCCTTTGTACAAGGTCATCAGCATAGCCCCTGCTACTGTCACCAGTGTTCCCATCACTTTTGCTTGGCTCCTGAGCTTTTTCAGGTGTACTTTTTCCATTCTAAAATGAAACATAACAATTACATGAAACCATCAGTTTCTCACTCCACAGACACACACACGTGCGCGTGCACATGTGAGCACGAACACACACATGTAGGTAAATATTTTACCTGCAGAGCACGGCCATGACAAAAGTAAGTGCAGGCAAAATATTGCTCATGGCACATGAGAAGGTAGGGGAAGTAAACTTCAATCCAGCATAGTAAAAGTTTTGATCAATAACAGGCCTGCCAAAGCCAAGGTAAATATACTATTAGATACGACTTCAATCTTTCATGATATGGTGCACATATATGAAGAATAATGCAAGAATCTTCCATGCCATGATGCTCAAATATAACAAATAATAGAAAGAGAATCCTTTTATCTCACCCAAGAGCGCCTAACACGAATATCAGTAGGAAAGTTGAGAATGTCATCTTTGGTCTAACTTTCCTGCATGAACATGCAAAACAAGCTGACCGATGAGTAAACGATGAAAACGATGAATTCTTGACCATCAGATCGAAATATTCACACTAGTTCTTTATTCGAATCATAATACCTTTCCAGGAAGATTGCAAACGGAGCCATGACAGCAGTAGCGAAAGCGTGGCGATACACCACTAGCACATAGTGGCTCATTCCCCTGTTTAGGGACACCTTAGTGATGATATTCATGCCGGCATAGCCGAATTGAAGCGAGGCCATGGCGATGTAGGGCTTGCTTGCCTGCAGCAGGTTCGAACCACAACCTCGGCCTGCCATTTTTTCAAGCTAAGGGTTGCTCGAAGCACTGGCACACAAAGCACACACACGCACAGAGGGGGGGAGAGGGAGAGGGAGAGGGGCCAAGGAGCACTATGAAGTATTCCACAAGTGACTCCTTTGAGTAGTAAGGCAAGCCAACTCCCCTATTTATATGCATATGGTGACACACTCCAAACCATGAGTAAAATTTTATCCATACTGTGTGGGGCCCCCTCGATGAGAAGGACAGAGCACCATCCGATGTGGCACCAATAGAAGGTGCTATTACTTCTCAGTGGCATGTGGGTCCAGGTTGTGGGGCCCCTTCAATTTTGAGGTGATAGTGGGGTGTGATTTGATAGCCATTATGTATGCTTTGGTGATGTAGCCATGGGGTCCACGCCTGTAATGTGACCACAATCAGTGTGTGGTGGCACACGCTCGGGCTTGCTGGAGTGTATAGTCTATGACTGCTCTATGCACAGCACCCGGCCAGTGCATGCATGGCTTGTTTCTGACCAATCTGAAACGCAGCGCCAATCAAGCCTATGGAACAAGGGAATTGTTGTCATTTTAACCATCCTAATAAAAAGTTCAAGTTCTCATGTCTCTCTCTCTCTCTCTCTCTCTCTCTCTCTCTCTCTCTCTCTATATATATATATATATATATATATATATATATATATATATATATATATATATATATATATATATATATATATATATATATATATATATATATATGAGAACTAGAAATATGGACATTTCTGACACTTTTTTTGCAAATTATCCAACCATGTGGATGCGCTTGGCATGATGAATTTGCTAGGAATCAACTATTGGATTGTGTTTTTTTGATGAAAAAATGTGTTTTTTGAATGCTTGAATATTTATGAAGATTATGAGCCATTGATCTTAAAGCCTTAAAAAATCTCGTTTATGCAGCAAAATTGGATGATTCAAGAGAGTTCTTATAAAACCAAGCATTTAGATCAGTAAGTTAGATTCAAGAGAATAGAACAAAATATCCATGGAAATTGCGGCTCACACATTAGTTCTAGTGACTCTCTCTCTCTCTCTCTATATATATATATATATATATATATATATATATATATATATATATATATATATATATATATATATATATAAGGGCACTAAACATGTTAATCTGTAGGATGGTGTTCTTCTATGTTAATGTTACCATTGCACCATAAAAGGTCAAAAACAATAACCATACAATTAGAAATGCATGTTACAAAATGGGCAAAGCACCCTCATTCTGGAAGAATCAGTATCAGTACACACTTGGTGTGAGATGATGCTTTAGAACATACACTGGCAATATGCCTTCTGAGTTTGAGCTTTGACATGAGACAATCTTATGAGGTTTGGTTGCTCGCCGGCTCATGAGTAAGAGTGGTTGAAATCCCCAAAATAACCTCAGAATGATGAGGAGAAAGCCTTGGTTGGTGGCGATACGATTCCCTTTGTTATGTGGATGTCTCCATCTCCCCACAGTTTGAGGAATGGGGGAGGGGATGCGTTGGATTCTCAAGGGGGGGATGGATTCCCAGGCTGCTCTACAGCCAACGCCTTATGCAGCTAGCTCACTTGGTGTTGGTAGGATTCCTGGTTTTCCCATTCAGGGGTATCTTGGTAATTTTGTATTAGCGGTCTCGACCAGGATTTAGATTTTGTTAACAAAATTACCTCGCAGTTTTTTTTGGCAAAGGACAAGGAAAAACAGATGATGGTTTAAGTTCGAAGGTTTAAGGGGCGTTTGTTTCACACTATTTTCATATGAAACAACTCTGTTTCATAAGAAAATGAGCACTTTATGAGAAGGGTGAAGCGAACACATTGAAGCTTGGGATTTGGTGGGGCCCACGGTCAATGAGAAGGGTTTAGTATCATGAAATCCATTCCATATGGAGAAGGAACAAATCCATTCCATATGGAGAAACAAACACAAAACAAGATTGCTTCTTACGAAAATCATTTGATAGGATTCCACCGTCATGTGATAACACAAATTTCATGAGATTAATTTGTGTTTCTCTTTCTCACGCCTGAAACAAACGCCCCCTTAGGGTGCGTTTGAATGCCTAACATCTAGATCAAAGCGTGGGCCCTAGGGATACAACTATCGAGGGTAGATTAATTAGGTGCAATCACATTGCACACTTTAAGTGTGCCGCTGCACCTGACCACCCTTCATCTTTATAAGGATATAACCTGTCAGCTGTAGGGCCCAACAAAAAATGGAGGGTAGATCAGGTGCAACGGAACACTAAAATGTACAATGTGATTGGTATTCGGCCACCCTCTCATTTGTGAGGGGTCTCATATCCGAGGATCTGAGGTCCTGGTGTCCCCTTAAAAGCAGAGATCTATAATCCAATGGTGGGGAGTCGGACTAGAGATCTTAAGATTTCAGAGCTAAAAGAGTTCAAACGCATCCCAGGATTAGTCTAAGTAAACTTAACCATTAATTATTTGAAGTTTAATTTCTTGGAGCCAACTTGGTGCATGGAGGGGTGAGAGTTTTATATTGACTTCGGGTGAGTTTCGAAACAGGCGCTGCTTCAAAAAAATATTGCATTTTGTTTTTGTGATTATATGATCATTGTTTGAAAACTATCACGATAAAGTGAATTATTTTCAAAGTATCGCCCGTATTTGTTATATATGCCACGGTCCTTTAGGGCATGTTTGATGCTTTGTTCATGATTAGACGAAATGAACAAAAAAGATGAGTCATAACACTCGTTCTGTATCAAATGTACCAAGTCCAACGTTCCTTTAAATTGTAGTCGGATGTTGTGTTCTAAATGTCCGTTGTTTGATGACGATTTGCGAACAATCATGAAAAAAATTAAAATTCAATGCAAACTAACGAAGACCCCACATGTTCAATTTCTACTCTTATGTTTGCACGATTCTTCTTCATTCTGACTTAAAAAGTTAATAAAAAAAGAAAATTAAAAATGGTAACAACAACAATAATTAATGGAATAATTTTTACACAGAAAATGAACTTCATGATGAAACACAAACCCATCTAATTTGGGGCAATTAACCCAAATCATCAAGACACATATCAATACAATGCATGACTATTACATTCCTCAAACACTAAAAATTGGAGCATAAAATTATCTAAAAAAATCACTTTCTTCCATAAAGCAAAAACATAACACTTAGAAAACTCAAAATCTGCTCAGAGATAGCAAAAATGCAGGACTTCCCTGGGCATCAATCCTCAAAACACCTCTACTACTCAGATCTCATTCAAAACACACAAACTCGACCCTGACCCCCACTCTCATCTAAAAAATCCCAGAAAGGGACGGTGAGAGCCTCCTCTCTAAGTCATTCTTCGCCTCCAGAGAAAGAATCACTTGGTTCCGTCCCTCTAGTGAGAACATAATAAGAGTATGTAGAGTCTAAAGTTGTTGAGAGCAGAATGAGTTTCGTATGTTTGCCCGCTTTCGGCCCAGTTTTGTTTAATCTTCTTTCATGCATTTTAGCCCAGGCACATGCAAACATGGGACACACGCACAGGCGGGACAGGGTGCCCTGCATACAGCATTTTGTTGACCCGCTCTGTTTCGTTCCCCCTCCCCTAGAACAGGGAGGGCAGGACAGTGTGGACAAAAAAAAAAAAAAAGAACTGCATGTCCCCGATCTATCCACTGACAGGACATGCTGCCCTTGTCTTGTTAGCAAAGCAAACTTCCTCTTTAGGTTTGTATAACCCTCTCCCGCCCATCCAGGAATAAATCAGCTTCGGCCTTGTGGCAAGAGACGTCCCCGTGGGTTTTGAACTCCTGGCGTCCCGTTAAAGTGACATTCATAAGTTGTCCCTACTAGATGAGCAAAGTCCTCGCCAATGTCCATTTTATATCTTATTAAGAGTGCATTTGTGGACCAAGAAAAAAAGCATGAGGTTAACTGTAATAACAGATATGAAGATTACCAACGGGGGGATCTGCATGGTTGGTATGAGCTGTCAGTGAACATCTCATTGTGGTGGAACGTTCGAAACCCAGTGGTACATTGAATAATAACTGGTGGAAAAAGATTACCAAAGGTGCAAATCATAAAAAAGTATCCAACTTTTTGGTTAGTTTGTTTATCGACCTTCTCTGTTTTTATATTTGTACAAAAGGCACTCTTGGTTCTAAATGAATTAATAGGTAATTTTTTTTTTGAATTTATAACCTAAAAAAAACTGCACCCTGCACAAAGAGCTGGTTGCGCTGGCTCAGCCTGCCATACCTACAATCATCTTACCGGCTGCGTAAAACTTTGAGGCTACGACCCCTGCCCCCGGGGCCTATGCTACGCATTGACTTGTGCAGAGGGGCGACACTCACAGGAATCGAACCTTGACTGCCTACCTAGCAGCCAAGGCCCCACCCCACTATGCCAACCCTCCCTTGGGGCAACTAATAGGTAGGTTTATATTGAAAAAAAATTTAAATTACTTAAATGCCTTAAATATTCACTTATTAATTTGCGAATATCTATTTTAATTAAGAATGCATTTCAAGACTAAAAAAGAAGGTTAACCGTAATAACGGATAAATGTCGACATGGTCTCAAAAGCCTCAATTAGCGTCGAATCTCGTTTTTGCCCTATCACTGATTAACTTATGCCTTTCTTGGACCAAAGTGCCCCTAGTTAATGTCTCACAAAACAGCTGGGGGGGGGGGTATTTTTGTCACTTTGTCTTGGGTCCCGCCATGATGTTATTAACCACAAAAGGGGGTTATGCTAACTAAACCATCATTCAAAAAGCTCCTCAAAAGTTGTCCCTTGCCCCCCCCACCCCTCTCCACTGCCGGCATGGCTCACACTACAATGTATCAAGAGAATCAATATCACAGGGACACGCTATTTTTGGCTGGATGTCCTTAATGACACGTGAGAGTGGACGTGTGGAGGCATCGATTCAGATATGGATCAATAGGGTCATTATTTTAATATTTTTCAATAGCATTTTTTAATAATATTTCAATAAAAAGTCATTGTTAAATATTAAAATATTAAAAAATGTCTTCTATTGATTAAAAATTAAAGAAATCTGCGTCTTAGTGTCCCAAATTTTGAAAAAAAAAAATAATTTTCGAGTTCACGATTCTTTGTGACAGAAGAGAACACATGACCATCAATCATCTGCATTTTACATACATGGCCCATGTGATCATTCATACATGGCCAGCCTACCTTATACAAACTTAACACTTCTCTCCATTAATTGAGTGCCCTCCATCAAGAAAATTGCTATAGATGGACGGCTGCGAGGAATCCCACCCTAGTGAAATATAAAAATTACTCTTCTTTTTTTTTAATCTAATTAGGGAATTGATGCTTATGTCAATTGTCAAGGGGCTGTGTGTGGCCACACATTGGGAGGTGGAGCACCAATGTAGAATGGCAATCTACTCACACCCTTGCGCATTTCCCAGCTTTGAAGCTTGAAACAAAGCCATGTCATCATGGGACCCACAGTTTCCCCACCCTAATTCTGAGCTTACCAAAAAACCAAAAAAGAAAAGAGGCTGCTTTTCTTGGGGCAATGATGGGGATTTATATGATTAGTCATTTATGGGACAAAAGAAGAGAGGGATGATTTGCTTGTTGCCCTAAACCTACCAATACAAAGAGAGTCTGACCTGTCCTACAAAATGGAAGGTGGGCCAGGGTAGCCCCATGAGCAACACGTGTTAAAAGCTTAGTAGCACTAAAGACTGTAGGGCAAAATGCTTCTTTCATGTCTTTTTAATTTTCAATTCATTCAGTCTACTAGCCAGATGTGGGCTACTCTTGTTAGCTGATTGTGTTGTGTTGAATTAAGCCAAGCAGAAATAACCGATGGCTGATCTGGTGCAATCACATTGTACATTTTGAGTGTGCCACCTTACCTGATTATCCTCCATCCACTGTTGGGCTCCACAACTGACAGGCTGTAAGCTAAAGATGAAGGACGACCAGTCAGCATTACATTCAAAGTGCGCAATGTCATTGCACCTGATCCACCCTTTAAAGAATCACAGTTAGATCTATAGCTGCATGAGTTTTACTAATTAAGCACAAAAGGACATTCATTTAGCTATGTCCATGCTAAAATGCTCTCTCTCTCTCTCTCTCTCTCTCTCTCTCTCTCTCTCTCTCTCTCTCTCAAACATTGAATAAAAATGGGCCAAACTTTTTTAAAAGCAATAGCATTTTCTTTAAAAAACAATAACATTCTTAAAAGTAATCCTGTCTTAAAAAATGCAACTGTTTTCTAAGAGTGTTTTAGATATAAATTGTCTCCCTAAGATTGTCCCTTAGCAATTTAATTAGTTGAACATTGCTAATGTTAATATAAAAAGTTCAACAACATACACAAACATATAAGCCACTAGAATACGAGGACTGGAAATATGAAAACTAAAGCATGAACCTCGAATTTCATAGGTTTTTTTTGGTCTATTTCTTAAATCAGACTGTATGAATGTGATTTACATACTTGGTTTTAAAGGGAATGGCTGTTGAATCATCTAATTGCAATATATAAGTAGGATTTTTTAAGGCTTGAAATTCAACAGCTTAGAATTTTCTTAAATATTCAAGCATCCAAAAATTATGTTTTTGCATCGAAAAAGTATGATCCACTGGTAGATTCCTGACAAATAATAGACCATGTTGAATTCATCTACATGGTGGGATTTACAAAAAAAGTATCGAAAATGCCTAGTTCATACTCTACAAATAATTTTTATTTTTATTTTATATTTTTTTTGTTGATCGGACCTTATGGATGTGACTACAATGTTTGTTTAGTAGGAAATGGGTTTTAAATCATGTGATTGTGACATGTAAGCAAGTTTTCAAGGGCTTCAAAAATCAAGGTCTCATAATGTACAAAAATTTGGAGCTTAAAATATCAGGCATTTACGTAAAAAAGAAATCCTTAGTAAACAAATCATGCTGAACAGATGTAGGTGGTTGTTGAACCGATACAGCTTGCATATATGATTTATAGCTTATAGCTTATATATATATATATATATATAGAGAGAGAGAGAGAGAGAGAGAGAGAGAGACTTAGTTGGACATATTTCTAAGCACATGAGCAAAATGTTGCGTGGGTGCACTTTCATTAAAAAATCAGCGTGGGTATGCAACTTGACATGCATAACACATCCACATGAATCACAAGCAAGCATGATAATAAAAGCTTGGCATATCACACATTCGATTGCATGCATGCATAAGCAATGCCAGATATTATAGAGCAATTATGTGCATTTTTTCATATTGCAAGTGTGGCACTTGCACAGCTCTCTCTCTCTCTCTAGCAGATCAGGTGCAATCACATTGCACACTTTAATGTGCCGCTGCACCTGATCTGCCATCTTCTGTTGGGTCCCACAGCTGACAAGCTGTATCTGAGAGATTGAGGGCAGTCGGGTGCAACAGCACACTCAAATGATTCTCTCTCTCTCTCTCTCTCTCTTCCTCTCGTGACGTGTGCCCATAAATTGCTCTTGAGTAACGCTATATACTTTGGTACGTTCGGAACAAATACGTGCCTTCGTGACCTTCGTTGGCCTAAAGCGTTGCCCTAAAAATATCTTAAACTAGTGAAGCTCCTCTTTCTAATTCTTCTAATTCTGTCTTTGCCTACTAAAAATACAAGATTAGTTATATAGTTTTTTTTTTAGTATTTAAGTCTGGCACTGGACCAAGATATCATAATTGAAACGCATACCATATCTTAGTTGCTGAGAAACGACAAGATGGGCCCCTTGATACAATCATGGTACTAAAGGCCACTGACTTGTTTCTTTCAAAGTAATAAGGCACCCCTTAGTTTAGAGTGTCCTGGAGAACCCTAAAACTTTGAAAATTACAGTGAATTTCCCCCTGACCGTCAACTTTTTATGTCATATACTACATTAGATCAAGGTTCATTTTTTTTGTTTGATTAGAAGTAGTTATATAAAAAGAATGGGTATCTATCTTTCACCTCAATGTTGATAACATCTCCTTTATCTTTCATTTCTGTTCATTGTATCTTGTTACACGACATTGGTAGGGCAGCATCTCTCAGCTCGATGACATATATAGTGCTACCACTCTTATTAGAGTGAAGAATCTAAAAGAGAAGAAAAGGACAAATGCCTTTCCCACCTTAGCATGTAGATTCCCTAAATTCTTGAATTTATTTCATGATCCATGGTTGGCCTTTAGATGGTCAACGAAGCAATACTGTTGGTCAAAGATTCAATTTCCCCCACCTTAGAAAAGGATCTTTTTACTCCCTATCATGTATGCCTTTTCCCCTCATAATTGTCAGATCAAGTATGAGCTCTAAGCTGTAAGTTGGTCTCTTGCGTATCACTTTTGCATATTCCAAATACAGCAGTGTCACTTATGAGTCTTTATTCAGCTTGATTGTTTTGTTAATGGACGTAACTGCATTGTTCATTTTCTGTTGTTTGAGTGCTCAAAGAGATTTGAATGGTGTTATCATATTGAATTCCTTTGGGAAACACCAAGTAGTGACAGTTAAAAAGAAGGGCATAGATCAAAAGTTTAGTCAAATCTATTAAAACTAACTATTAAAAAATCCTTGCTTTTGCTCCAACTTTGGGTACCTGGGTTCACTGATGGGTATACCTTTTTTGAATATACTTTATAAAAAGCTTTGTATTTAAGAAAGATGGAATATACTTTATAGGGCTTTTTATTTTTAAGATGGACTGTACAATTGTTTGCCTGTCCTTAAAAGCACTGTTTTTATATACTTTATTAGCTCAAGGGAAGGAAAATACGAATTAAAGGGATCCTCAGTGGATACCATATGTAAAACCTCAATGATCAAGAGAGAGAGAGAGAGACCTGATTATTATGATTGCATCATTTTCCCGGAGTGCAGATACAGTCTTATTGTATTATGGGTGAGAAACTTCTATACTATAGCAACATAACGGGAGAGTACATGTTAATTATGCCACATGTGTGTAGTTAATTGTGTATCCATGAGTTTTCAAAGCAATTAGTTCTTTAATTTGTACTAGCTAATCAGGTGACGCCTAATTAATAAAGTAGTGCAGGAGTTGCTAGGTAAGGGAGAAAGGTCGACTTCGGCTATAGAATTAGATGCGAACTTGGAAAGATGTTACTCAAAAAAAACGCCACCGTTTATAACCATCAGGTGATATAAAGAATCTGAACCTACCTCCTTTGTGGAAGTCTACACGCTTCCAACTCTTATTGATACTTGATCTGCTTTTATTTTTTATAGAAAGCTAGAGGATAATCCTCACGAGATTACGAGACCTACACCATCGGGACAGTGACCGTAAGTACCGCAGGCTTAGCCAGCATGACTAGGTAGATCTTTTATCTTGAGGAAAAAAAAAAAACATATAAGATTAATGTCATCACTATGAAAGTTTTTTGACAGCCTTATAATACATATATGCATGATTGAATTACTATGAAAGTTTTTTGACAACCTTAGAACACATATAAGCATGATATATCACTATGAAAGTTTTTTGACTGCCTTATAACACATATATGCATGATTGAATCACTATGAAAGTTTTTTGACAACGTTAGAGCACATATAAGCATGATTTCATCACTATGAAAGTTTTTTTACTGCCTTATAACACATATATGCATGATTGAATTACTATGAAAGTTTTTGACAACCTTAGAACACATATAAGCATGATTTCATCACTATGAAAGTTTTTTGACTGCCTTATAACACATATATGCATGATTGAATCATTATGAAAGTTTTTTGACAACCTTAGAACACATATAATCATAATTGAATCACTATAAAAGTTTTTTGACTGCCTTATAACACATATATGCATGATTGAATTATTATAAAAGTTTTTTGACAACCTTAGAACACATATAAGAATTAATTCATCACTCTGAAAGTTTTTTTATTGCCTTATAACACATATATGCATGATTGAATCATTATGAAAGTTTTTTTACTTCCTTAGAATACATATATGCATGATTGTGATACATAACATATTTATTTGACAACCTTATAAACCATATATGCATGCTTGAATCACTATAACATTTTTTTGACAACCTTAGAACACATATTTGTATGATCGAATCACTATAAATTTTTTTTGTCAGCCTTAGAACACATAACTGAATGTTGTTAATGTTCTTCACTTTATTGCTAGTCTATGTGTCATTCAGCTATGTTACTTTGATTTCCTTAGATTAGGTGCATTGTATATCATTTATTTCATTATATTTTGTTTATTAATACTAATATTTCAGTTCTCTTGTTGGATGCTAGAGATGATCAACGTAGAGGAGCTGATGTAGGCATGGATGAAGGGGCAGATCGAGACAATGAAGATGATGATGCTCCAAATCTTGGCGATGATTAGATTGTTGTTTCAAATGAAACTCTTTATATATATATTCACTTGTAACTAATTAGTATTGGACGAGAATTATAGTGGGTTGTTAAATTTGTTTCACTTATAGCTTGTGCTAAATTTGTTTCACCTGCTTTGTATATGTCTTTTTTGTGTACTTTAGTTTTTATACACAGGTTATATAAATTGTATAACGAGAATTTTTCTCTATATTTCTATTTCAAATAAAATTTTTTATTTTTATTTTATGATGGATTAGCGACAAATATTTTTCATCGCAAATGTAGCGACGAATTAAGGATGGATATTCATCTGTCTCAAAAACTGAATCAGCCGATATTTTGCGATGAAATATAATCCATCGATATGTCGTCGCTAATTGGGAGACAGAATTTAGCGATGGAAATGTATCCATCATGAAATTTTAGCGATAGCTTAGCGACAGATATGTATCTGTCACAAAACCAAATCAATCCTTATTTAGTGACAGATTAACAATGATCATGACATTCACTAATTTGTCATGAATTAGTGACGGAAGTAGCGACAAATCACTTTCGTCACTAATTAGCGACCAAGAAATTGTGACAGACGTTATCCATCACTAAGTTGTCACCTATCCGTCGCTAAATGGATTAGCGACAGATTTGTGATAGATAGCGTCTGTCGCTAATCCGCAGATTTTTTGTAGTAGAACCAAAAGGTAAGCTTCTCATTTTTCCCAGAATACAATCATTACAACTGATTTTTTTTTTTACATAATGTTTAACAAAATGAATATGAGAAAGCTTATCAATATTTGGATGCCCAAGGCATTTATGCCAAACATTTATATCTTTATGTTGGGCAATGTTACAAAAAAAGTTTTTGAAATTTGAAGAGACTTCATGAAATAGAGGTCACCCTTCCTAGAGCCTTTCCCAATTAACTTTCTGGACCAACGATCCTGTATCCAACATTTATATGATGAAAATTTTATATCGCATTCATGATCCGAAAGTTGAGAGAAGGAAAGCAAGTTCGAATTTAATTTTGGAATAAATCTAACTTTAAGAGTAAAAAATCTTGTTTTTCAAAGTCTTCGGTTCCTTTAATTTCAAGAGAACCCCATCCGCAGTAGAAACAAAGGATGGTGTAAGGTTTTTAAAATAATTTGTCGGTTTAAAAGCATTTGGAGTCATATAAAAGGATGCACTCGAGTCTAATAGCCAAAGAATTTTACCTGGAGGAGAGAAAGATGACACAACGGCTCCGGAGATTGATCCCTTAAGGAGTGGTTGAAGAGCTTCAATAATCTGATTTAGAGATAGATTGGCATTGTTGGAGGTAGACGGCGTCTCCTCTTGGAAATTTGTCGACATTGCCACCATCTTTTTCCATTTGGGACACACCGGTTTTATGTATCCTGGTTCTTTACAAAAATGACACACGATTTTACTGTAGTCTCTTCTTCCATAATGTCTGTTATTTTCTCTTCCTCCTTGATTCTTGTTGAAGTGGAGCGGTTTATAAGGTTTGACATTCTTCCTCGGTCTAGATACAACGTAAGCTCCCTCATCCTCATTTTTAGAGAAGACGACCAACACATTTTGATTGGTTTTAATCATTCTTAATCTAGTTTCTTCTCCACTTAATTTGGTAAGAACATCTTCTAAATGTGAAGAAGAAAAAGAAGATAAAAGAGAGAATCTAGATTGTTCGAACTCGGGTCTAAGCCCATTTAAGAAATAAAAAAAGTGATCAACTTTAAGTTGTTTTTGCCTCAATTTGATTGCCTCTCCACTCCATTTAGGTTCAAAGAGAGCAAGTTCATCCCAAATAGCCAATAATTTGGCAAAATATTCTCTAACCGACATCTCTCCTCGATGAAAAGTTAAAGCCTTCTTTTGACGATAATATTTATGGGACAAGTCTCTTGACGTATACATTCATTCAAGATACTCTCATACTTGATATGCTTTCTTGAATTGCAATATATTGGCATTAATCTTTGTTTCCACCAAAGAGAAAAACCATAAAAGAATTTTGTAATTCTTCATCTCCCACTCTTCATGCTTTTTATTGTATTCCTCAAAAGTTTTTTCTCTTTCTTCTTCGTCAAGAACCTTAATCTTCCTTTTCTCAAAGATAGTGATTTTAGGTTCATGTTTGAGAATAGTTCCTTGAACATATTCCCAAAGACCCTTACCTTTGACATGGGCCTCCATATTCTCGACCCATACATGATAATTAAATCCATTTAATTTGAAATCAAGAGAGAAGTGAGAGTCATTTTCGCCCATTAAAGAGAAGAAGAAAGAGAAGAGATGCATACCACAAGGAGATATAAGGTCCTACTCGATGTAGGATGCTTCTAAAATATTGAATGAAGAAACTAATCTTTACCCCGATCACCAAAATTTGATGTCATGCTTTTTGAGGCACCCAATGGAGAGAACAAAATACACGATCTTCTTTTCTGCCAACCTGACTCTGATGCCATGTAAAAATATCTTCAAAGATGTGCACTACAAGCACAAACTCTACAAAGGGATACATGTACAAAGATACACCAAGAACACTTGAACAAATAAATAAAGGTACAAAGAGAACACTTGAAATGCAAAAGATTGAATCTATTAAGCAAAGGTAAGCACAAAGGCTCCCACAAGAATGAATCACAATAGTGGGGATATACACCCCTATTTATAATACAAGAGGAGACCAAAAGGAGGGGCTCCTACTAGACGTTGGAGCCCCTCCAACTGTTAGAAATCTAACTATTGGCGGGGGTCCAACGTCTCCCCCACCTTTGACTTTTAGTCAAAAAGGTAAAAAGGAAAAATAAAAAGAAAATAGAAGAAAGAAAAGAAAGAAAGAAAAAAAAAAGGAAGAAAAGTTACATGCACATTCACGTGTTAATATGCGTAAAATGGAAAAAAATGTAAATACCCCCGAGGCTATATATATATATATATATATATATATCCCTCTATGTATATATATAAATATATGTATACATGAATTGATACAATTTAACAAAACCATCCGAGCCATGTGGCGTTCATCGAGGAACCTGCAATCAATGGTCACGATGCTTGGATGAGTTTTTCCCTCATTTTCCAAATGACCTGATATGCTTTCACAGCTGAGATGCTGTACAGTGGGTGATCAGGTGCAGCAGCACACTAAAGATGTGCAATGATCACATTGTACCTGATCTTCCTTCAAATAGAACATCAGTTCTATATATGTCACAGAGTTATGCCGTTTGTGTGTGTTTAGGGACACCACCTAGCATGACATGTCCTGCGGCACGCCCCTGGCACTTGCGCACATTTTATTAAAGTTGAATATTTTTAGTGCTGTTTTCAATTTTTATACAGTAAAATATCAAAATTTTGCCAAAAAAATTGCAAACTTGCATCATGGACTTGTATCGAGTGGCGGTTCGTATCAGTGTCTTTGTGTGACATAAGTTCATGTCGACATTGGATACAAAACGTGAAATCTAATTTAGCTCATCAAACTTGAAATAAGTGAAAGGTCTATACATTTTTCCTTTGTTTAAACTCTTTTGGTTATGTTGGCTGATGGTGATTATCTGGGAATTACCTCTTTGTTTGCCATCCGTCAGCATCATTTTGTCTTTTGAATTTTTTTCCTGATGCTCTAATTGTTTAAACTCTTTTGGTTATGTTGGCTGATGGTGATTATCTGGGAATTGCCTCTTTGTTTGCCATCCATCAGCATCATACTGTCTTTTGAATTTTAGTGTAGGTCAATGTCATGGGCTTTAGCAAGAGATTGTGGGGGCTTTAAAAAGGCATTATATGTCTATGGAGAGAGAGAGAGAGAGATTCACTCATTCATTATTGCACGACAACGAGTGAGGGTCCCACAACGTAAGTGATTGCTTAGTGTCCATGACCATTTTCAAATAAAGGAATTGGACTTCTCAATTCCAAATCACGAAAGCCACAAACAGCAAATTGGTGCCGCTACCCTGACGTGGTGTCTGTGCGCCACGTCTACTTCTCAGCATTTTTCAAATGAACAAGCCAGAATGTGATTAGCTGATCAACCTAAGACTTCAGTAAGCATGATAAGGACCTAAAGCTAATTATATATCAAAGCATGCCCATATATCATAAAATGAGCCTCAAGCTCACTACCAACTTTAATTTCTTTTTAACCAACTATAGAAAATTACGTGTAAGAGAGAGAGAGAGAGAGAGAGAGAGAGAGAAGGGGTGGGTAGGTGAGTGCGTACGTATACGTATGGAACTTACACCATATAAGAAGGATTACAGACCTGTAAGGATGCCCGAGAGAGAGAGAGAGAGAGAGAAGGGGGGTGGGTAGGTGAGTGCGTATACGTATGGAACTTACACCATATAAGAAGGGTTACAAACCAGTAAGGATGCCAGAGAAACAGAGAGAGAAATATATATATATATATATATATATATATATATATATATATATATATATATATATATATATATATATATATATATATATATATATATAAAGAGAGAGAGAGAGAGAGAGGGGGTAGGTGAGTGCGTATACAGATGGAACTTACGCCATATAAGAATGATTGCAATCCAATAGTTGAAAGGATGCCCTAAAATTTTCCAAAATAGCAGTAAACGACAACAAATAGTTTGTGTCAATTCTTTTCCAAACACGACATGAGATAGTGCGTATGTCGTTTCAATTGGCCATATTTTGGGCCAAAGAGATCAATAACTTTTGAGCAGACTACGCGTTTTTTTGATGGCTGACATGCACGCATGCAGCACGCGGCGAACCTGACCATGTTAGTCTAGTATGTGAGCATTCAAGAATTTTACTAGGGATGGAGGAGAAGAGTGTGCTATGGGGACTCTTTTCAGCAAAATTACTCCATGTAACTCTGACATTTGGAAAGATGTTGATTTTATCATGATATTAAATAAAAAGAGAGATTTTTGTTCACCTTTCTCTCCCTGCACTAGAGAAGGGAGGAGAAGGGTGTGTTGTTGGGACTCTTTTTAGCAAAAATTGCTCCATGAAACAAATATCAATACCTTGGAAGTATCTTGATTTTATTATGATACATTTTTAAAAAGATGAGATATTTTTTCCCGTTTCTTTCTTTCTTTCTTGTTTTCTTTATTAAGAAAAGGTTAACAAAAATACCCTTCAAAAAATTTCACCTATTCTGAAAATATCATATTTTTATCATAATATTAACATGATAAACCATATATAGTCATATATATATATGCTTTTATAGTTTTTAATTTTCATACATGCCAATATTTTCGGAAATTTCTGAAAAAACATTCTTTTATTTTTTTTACATTTATCATGACATGTTCCTCATCCTTCTTTTTTGCTTCATGCATGGGATCGACACCTGAAAGTGATCCCACAATCATTTTCCCTTGAAGACACTTTACTTATCGACTCAATGTGACCTCATATGTCAACATGCACTTCTTTTTGAGCTCTGAAGTTTTCAAATATTGCGGGCCATTGATTTATCATGCAATCGAAAAACCTGCTTACACATCGTAA
Source organism: Nuphar pumila (assembly GCF_984573655.1). Classification (NCBI taxonomy): domain Eukaryota; kingdom Viridiplantae; phylum Streptophyta; class Magnoliopsida; order Nymphaeales; family Nymphaeaceae; genus Nuphar; species Nuphar pumila. The sequence goes on from NC_143251.1 coordinate 132,670,569, forward strand.
TAGCACATTTTAAGTCCTGTTTCACACTAAAAAGGCCTTGTAGATCACATCTATAGGGCTTAATCTACAAAACAAAAGATCACGAAACTTGTGAAAAAATGGTCTTTTCTACTCATTATGGCTTAATGGATCTATGACCAGATCTCCATTAAGACCCTACAAAAAATCACAGTTGAAGACATTGTTTTTGCTTAATCTTAACCTGTAGATGTGTTTGTTGGCAATTTTTGCCTACAATAATGATAACTCATGGATTAGCTGCAGTTTGGTACCACAAGATGGCTTATCACGGGGAAAGATTGGCTACGCTCTAGAGTTCGGTACTCACTAGTTGAATCTCATAGGTGTTGGCTTTATTTGATCAATTTGACCACACGAATGCGTTCAACATGGACCACCTATTAGGAAATGAGCTTTCGATTGGATGGTTTAGACGTAAAATATTATTTTCTTAACAGTGAATTTTTCATGCATTGTAGACTCTTGAATTTTGCAACCTTTAGAACAACAGCTTGTACAATACAATCAAACGATCTAAAATATGTTTTTGATTAAACAAACCATATAAATCATATCCATAGGGCTTGATCCACAAAAAGCAAAAAACATGTGAATGAATAAGTGTTTCGGATCCATAAGTGTTTTTTATTAGAGGGTACGGTACTGCCAAGAGTAGCAATATTTTCTCATTTATGAAAAAGGATGTTAATGCCACATGATGGTACACTATTAGTTCACATATAGTGATGACGCAGCCAAATTTTTGGTACTGAAGAGGCTTACAGAGGGAATACAGACGATAATATCAATGATAATGTATGACCAAGATGGTGCATCTGATGATGGAAGCAGTGACTGATTCAGGTGCAGCAGCGCACTTAAAAGTGTACAAATTACATTGCACCTGATCTCAATTACGTAGTCTCAGTTAGTGATACATAAACATGGCGGTCACAGGTTGGTAAATGATAATAATGTTGCTGATGACGACACTCTGCAAATGAGAAAAGGATGACGCGTGATGGTGGTGGTGGTGGTGCAGATGAAGGACAAGTTTGATGATGATGATGATGAATCATAAGGCGAAGGTTGTGACAAAGAAGAGAGTGTTCATGTTGCCCTAGGCTGTATACTTTTTCACCAAGAAAGATGAGGTCTAGGCATCCTTCACTATGTCAAAGAATATGCCAAAGGTTTGTACTTGGGCATGCTCAGCTTGCAGATTTGTTTCATCTCCAAGCATATATCGTTCACTATGTCAAAAGAATATGCCTTTCTGATGGTAGAGCAGTGACTCAGCTTAGCAAAAAAGAGGGCAATGTTTTGGTGGATTGGAAGTCTCACAGAAAGTCATTATTGTAGCTATGGCTGACATGACTAAAAGAAAAGAGACTAGCCAATTACCTCATTTACCATGTTTGTACACTGTTTTAGAGAAGTCGAGCCAAACTCAAAGTCTGCCTACCCAACTCATTCTGGGGATATTTAATTTCGACCTTGAATAGGGTGAGTCAGCCAACTGATTCATAGTTGCTTCTATCCAAAGATGAACAATTGGTTCAGATGAGCTTGTTAAGTTGTACATGTTTGTATATACATATATATGTGTATGTACATATATGTATCAGTCACCTATATATTGAAAATATTGTGCTATTATCTACTATTTCAAGGTAGCCGATAATATGGAGAATATATCTTGATATTTTCAATATATCAGCAAATTATATTTCTCACGATAATATCATGATATTATTGCAATAAATATCGCTACAGAAAGGGAAGGAAGGAGAGAAGGAGGGAAGGAAAGGAAAATAAGAAAGGGAAGGAAGAAAAAGAAAGAAAAATAAGAAAGAGAAGAAAGGAAAGAAGAAAAAAAGGGAAGAAAGAAGAAAAGAAAGGAAGGAATGAAAAGAAGGAAATGGAAGAAGGGAAAAGATGGAAGAGAAGGAAAGAAAGAAAGAAAGGAAGGAAAAGAAAGAAGGAAGAGAAAAAAGAAAAGAAGGGGGGGGGGGGAAGGAAAGGAAATGAAAGAAAAGGAATAATGGAAGAAAAGGAAAAGAAAAAATGGAAGGAAGAAAAGAAGGGACTGTTTCTTTTAGTTTTTTTTTTTTTTTTTTACTTATTTTTTAAAATTTATATTTATTTTTTTATGTATTACCAAGATACTCTTGAGATTTATCAACTTTTGAAAATCTTTCAGAGAAATTCAATGATACAAGTTACTATGATATATACATATAAATATGCATATATATAAATAAATAAATAAACAATATATATATATATATATATATCATTGTAACAGGTACTACTCATTAGAGGTATTTTTATCATTTCATTGTTATGACTATGCCCATTAGGAGCACAATACTCTTTTATTTTATTTTATTGTATTTTATTTTTATTTAAGGGCTTTTTAGTCAAAAGCCAATAGAGTTATGGAAGCTCTCCAACAAGGTTATTTCTAGCCATTGAAAAGTTCCCAACAACTCTATGAGCCTCTCATTTATGTATAGCACTACAATAAATTTGCAGATTAGCGACGAACATAATTCGTCACCAATCCATCGTCAATCTGTCGCTAAACAGTTTAGTGACGGATAACTTTCATCGCAATTTCCTAGTCGCTAATTAGCAACGGAACATATATGTCACTACTTTCATCACTAATTTGTGATAGATTAGTGAATGCCATGATCCATCGTGAGGTCATCGCTAATCCACAAAGATTTGGTTTTGCGACAGATACATATCCGTTGCTATTGTAGCGACAGATTACAATCCGTTGCAAAACATCGGCCAATTCAGTTTTTTAATGGATAAATATTCGTCCCTAATTCGTCGTTAAATTGGAGGTTGATACTAATTAGCGACGGATATTATCCATTGTTAATTCGTCGCAAAAATAAATAAAAAATAAAAAAAAAAATTTATTTGAAATATAAATATCGAGAAAAAATTTCTCGTTATATAATTTATATATCCTGTGTATAAAAAATAAAGTACACATAAAAATACATATATAAAGCAGGTGAAACAAATTTAACACAAGTTACAAGGGAAAAAAACGTATAGATCCACTATAATCCTTGCCAAGTTCTAATTATTTACAAGTGAACATATACAAAGAGTTTCGTTTGAAACAATAAGAAGGTGCAACAAATTCAACACATGAATCTAATCATCACCAAGATTCAGAACATCATCCTCTTCATTGTCTTGATATGCCCCTTCATCCATGCCTCCATCAGCTCTAGCATCTTACAAGAGAACCGAACTGTTAGTATTGATAAACAAAATATAATGAAATAAATTATATACAATGCACCTAATCTAAGGCAATCAAAGTAACATGGATGAATGACACATAGACTAGAAATAAAGTGAAGGACATTAACAAAATTCAGATATGTGTTCTAAGGCTGACAAAAATTTTTTATGGTGATTCAATCATGCAAATTTGTGTTCTAAGGTTGTCAAAAAAATGTCATAGTGATTCAAGCATGCATATATGGTTTATAAGGCTATCAAATAAATGTGTTATGTATAACAATCATGCATATATGTGTTGTAAGGCAGTAAAAAAACTTTCATAGCGATGAAATCATGCTTATATGTGTTCTAAGGTTGTCAAAAACTTTCATAGTGATTCAATCATGCATATATGTGTTATAAAACAATAAAAAAACTTTCATAGTGATAAAATCATGCTCATATATGTTCTAAGGTTGTCAAAAAACTCTCATAGTGATTCAATTATGCATATATGTGTTCTAAGGTTGTCAAAAAACTTTCATAGTGATTCAATCATGCATATATGTGTTATAAGGCAGTAAAAAAACTTTCATAGTGATGAAATCATGCTTATATGTGTTCTAAGGTTGTCAAAAACTTTCATAGTGATTCAATTATGCATATATGTGTTATAAAGCAGTCAAAAAACTTTCATAGTGATGAAATCATGCTCATATGTATTCTAAGGTTGTCAAAAAACTCTCATAGTGATTCAATTATGCATATATGTGTTCTAAGGTTGTTAAAAAACTTTCATAGTGATTCAATCATGCATATATGTGTTATAAGGCAGTAAAAAAACTTTCATAGTGATGAAATCATGCTTATATGTGTTCTAAGGTTGTCAAAAAACTTTCATAGTGATTCAATCATGCATATATGTATTCTAAGGTTATAAAAAAACTTTCATAGTGATTCAATCATGCATATATGTGTTCTAAGATTATAAAAAAACTTTCATAGTGATTCAATCATGCATATATGTGTTATGAGGCAGACAAAAAATTTTCATAGTGATGAAATCATGCTTATATGTGTTCTAAGGTTGTCAAAAAACTTTCATAGTGATTAAATCATGCATATATGTGTTATAAAGCAGTAAAAAAACTTTCATAGTGATGAAATCATGCTTATATGTATTCTAAGGTTATCAAAAAACTTTTATAGTGATTCAATCATGCATATATGTGTTATAAGGCAGTCAAAAAACTTTCATACTGATGAAATCATGCTCATATATGTTCTAAGGTTGTCAAAAAACTTTCATAGTGATTCAATCATGCATATAATTGTTATAAGTCAGTAAAAAAACTTTCATAGTGATGAAATCATGCTTATATGTGTTCTAAGGTTGTCAAAAAACTTTCATAGTGATTCAATCATGCATATATGTGTTATAAGGTAGTCAAACAATTTTATAGTGATGAAATCATGCTTATATATGTGTTCTAAGGTTGTCAAAAAACTTTTTTAGTGATGAAATCATGCATATATGTGTTATAAGGCAGTCAAAAAACTTTTATATGTGATGAAATCATGCATATACTAGCTTGAAATCTAACGACATGAAACAAATGACATGAAACTTTCATATCTGACGGGCTCCTGCATACAAAGTTTCTCTGTCCCAAAAAAGGCTGCACAACTCATTATGGACAACGTTAGAAATGGCTTCATGTAAAAAGTCATGCACAGTGTCCTTAATAAGTTGGCGGACACCATCCCAAGAATTAGTAGGGTGAATTGGACGATGAGAGTTGATGCTGGCGGGAGAACTCTGAGTCCTCTGGCTGGAGGAGGCAACGACTGGTGTGGTGTTCATATTACTCTCAAACCCGAACACACGACCCTTTTGTGGTTCACCGGTTGCAGTCACCCATGCTGCAGAATCAAAAGGCGGATGCTGAGTGGAGTCATCGCCATATCGCTCTACCATCTGTTGCTCGTATGACTCCTACAAAGTAATGATTACAGTATGGATTAATAATTAAGAATTACAATGTTCATGGTAACTTATCTATTATAATATTTATTAATATAATAAATACATACTGTTGTCGCTCTCGCCTTCTCTGATACAAACTCTTATATACTTTTATTTTTATGTGTTTCAACAAACACATCCTTATAAGGCACAATGCTTCTTTTTTCTAATGCCTGTAATGTTAAATGATAAAAAATCAATTAAAAAGTATATAACAATACTTATAAATTTGACAATATATATTAATGAGTTACCATTTTCTTCTGGTGGCTTCCAAAAGTCCTAGTTATTAATGGGCATCGGGCATCTTTGTTTGGTTTTGTGCAGCCTTTGCTGAGCGGTTTTAAAATTCTTGGCCTGCCCACTTGTCGCACACTACATCCTAGTATAGGGTGACAAATACTGGTCAACACGAGTATGTGGTTGATCTACCCCCAAATGGATTAAATATATTTATACATAAACCTAGCCTAACATTTTTTACTTTCATTGCGAAAGTCTGATGAGTACGATCAAAGTGCTTCCAAGCTTCCGCGTCAACAGGATGCGTGATCTTGTCTTCATCATGTCAAACTTTATTTGCATGCCATCTCATGTGCTTAGCTGTCCTCGAAGACATATATAATCATTGCAATCTAAGGGTGAGCGAGAAGTAGCAGAGTGACTTGTATGTCACTTCTTTTGACATCGTGCTACCATTGTCTTTTGTCTTTTGCTTGAACTGAGGATGCCCACTTGACGGACATGATCTGCTATTTTCTTGATCTTTGAAATACAACATGCAGTGATTTGGACAAGCATCTATCTTTTGATACCTCATACCTAGAGTGTTGACCATAACCTTCGCACGATAGAAATTTTGTGGCAATTTCTCATTTTTGGGCAATATAGTCTTCACAATAAAGCATAGACGGTCAAAACATGATTTTTCAAATTATACTCTGACTTCAAATTCAGTAGTTGAAGAACTGCAAATAAGATAGTGTGACTCTCGCAACCATTCCACAGTGGCTCATCAGCATCTCTAAGTAAGTCATAAAATCTACTATCTGCATCATTTGATGCTTCTTCCTCTACCCTAGTTTGTACGTCACTAGGACCCATACCATAACTCAGTTCTGGTCCCGCAACATCAAATATCAAATACACATATAGATTATCATGCACCACATCCACCCGTACGTTAAAATTATTTCAAAATTCTTCACCATGAAGCATCCAATTCTGATAACCACTCACAAAACTCTTCCTGTATAGGTGATGTCTAATGTCATGAGATTCTACAAAATGATTGTTCTTACACATCGTGCAGGGGCACCTGATCCGACCGATGGGATCCATTGTACTGATACTTGTTGCAAATTTAATAAAACTATCAACACTATGCATATATTCAAGTGATATCTCATTATCAACTATCCTATTGTACATTCATTCATGGTTTATAACCATTTTATCCTATAATGTTACGGATATTATCTTCACCAGTTAAAAGAGAATCATAATAATGCATTGATGAAAAAAATATCAAATTTATCATGCATTGTTGGATATATATATATATATATATATATATATATATATATATATCACAAAGATATTTAGAAAGATGAAATCACATTCATAAACACGATATATTTAATTTAAGCATATTTTCATAATGCAATTTCACATAGAGGGCATATTTAATTCGAAAATAACTTTATGCAAGCATGGATACACGACACACACACACACACACACACACACACACACACACATATATATATATATATATATATATATTTAGAAAGATGAAATTACATTCATAAATATGATACATTCAATTTAAGCATGTTTTCAAAATACAATTTCACATGGAGGTTATAATTAATTCGAAAATAACTTCATGCAAGCATGTATACAATCATGTCAAACATTGTAATACATTCAATCATTCATGCCATAATAATGTCAAATATATACCTACAATAAACACACTCCAATATCCTGCTAACTACTATCATGACTAGCATGGACTCTGAACTACAAAAATAAGAGAACTTTTATTTTCATACATTGAAATCATGTTCATCATGATCTCCGAACTCCAGCAAAACAGTTTTAGATATCCACAATTAAGTGTGTGTGAACAGGAAAATGTTGCATCCAAGAAAGTAAATAACATGTGATGTGCTTGCATCACTTACTCACCACGGGTATTTACCCGATTTGCATTGCCTTTGCATTTTTTTCTTATTTCTTTTTGTATTGCATTTTTAGCTGCATGTGTTGCTTAGCACTAAGCATCGCACAATTAGCTCAGCTACGTACCTGCAATGCATATTTATATATTGTAATGCATATTTATATACGGCAAAGTGGGATGAGGGCGACGGTGAGAGGGGAGGCACAGTCGGGGCCGAACCCCTCCCTAGTAACCCAAGCAACAAAGAGGGGGTCTCAGCCCCTCCTTTACGAAGAAGGAGAAACGGGAGGGGGCTGAGCCCCTCCCTCAAAACCTAAGAAAAAGAAGACATGGAGGGAACTCGACCCATCCCTGGCGAAAAATAAGGAACGGGTGGGGCAAGAGCCTTTCCCCCGCATGCCAGAAACACCCAGGCAGTAGGGGAAAATCCCTTGTCGGTCGAAAGGAACAAGGGAGGTGCCCAAATTCCCTGCCTTATTCTTTGTCACAGGCGGCTGGGGGTGTCACCCCTGCCAACATGTCAGAAAAACTGGCAGAGGTGCCCCTGCTTGCCGGTCGAAAAAGGGAGACAAGCTGGAGCGCAACCCCTACCTGCTGGTAAAAAAAAAAATAAAGGACAGGCAGCCTCTGCCTGCCTGCCAAAAAATAGAAGGAGACGAAGAGGAAGACAACAGGAGACTAGGAGAGAGAGAGACACCTGAGGGGGGGGGGGAGGCAGAGGGTGTCGCCAGTGGCAGATGGTGCACGAGGGTTCTGGCATCGAGTGACCTCCAGTGAGTCAAGGATCAGTGCTCAGAGAAGGGAGCAACGGAGGAGTGGATTTAGTCTGGGTTGTCGGTGGCAGGTAGCCGGATGCAAGGAGGGCCGACGGAGGCAAAGGCAGAGGGTTAGGGTTCTCTGATTGAGAACCCGATTTGGGGATAATCAGAGAGAGAGGAGAGAGAGAGAGAGAGAGAATTTTGCACCTTAGACGGGCTTATATCGAAAAATAGTGACAGAGCAGTGATGAAAAAGTTCTGTTTTAAAATCCATCGCTAAGTAGCGATGGAAAAATTTTGTCGTTAATCCATCGCTAAGTTGCGATAAAGTTTGACACAGAACTTTTTTGTTGCTAATCCGTCGCTAATTAGCAATGAAGTTTGAGACAGAATGTTTTCGTCGCTAATTCTGCAGCAAATTTCAATTTTAGTGATGACTACTTTTCTCTCGCTAATCCGTCACAACTTTGCGATGAAAATAATTCGTTGCCAATTTCCATCACTAATTAACATTTTTCCTGTAGTGTAAATAGAGGGTTTCCCCTTACTACAAGGATGAGGGTCAATAGGAGTGACTCTTTTTCAACGAGACAAAATCTCACCGCTACTGATAAAGCAATAACGATGATATTTTTGTCCCTGCTAATTGATAGGTAATAGCAGAGACATAAATATCTTGCTATTATTACTCTATTACGACCATGAATCTTGTCATTATTAGCTTATCAATAACATGATGAGTTAAATATCCCTTGAAATGCCTTGCCTCTGCACATGTCTCATCGTTTTAGGTTTTACTCTATAACGATGACAATTATGTCATCATTATAGAGTTTAAAAATAATGGTGAAATTATCTAACCGTTAGATATTATTGTTAAAATACTTTACGACTATATTTAACGAACAAATGATCTCGCTGTTATAGATTAAAATGAAGTTATGTCATTGTTATAGGGTTTTAATCAATAATAATGACAATTATGTTGCCATTATAGAGTTTATAAAAGGGGATTGATGGGCCCTTTTCATATCTCTCTCTATGATCTCTCTCTAACCCTCCACCCGTGTTGGACCACTGGCTTCCTCTACCCCGATGTCGGATTCTGGCCACCCTCCACGGAGCTATAGCCATCCATCCCCTCCCTCTAGTATGCTCCCTCCCTCACCTGAATACCCCCCCCCCTCTAACCCTCCACCTGTCAGATTGTCGCCGGTCATCCCCTCCCTCTGGTCTGCTCCCTTCTTCACCCAAATCCCTCTCTCTCTAATCTCTCTCTAACCCTCCACCTGCTGGATCATCTTTATACATATTTTTTATGTTTCTTTCTCAATAAACATTGAACACGATTCTATGATTTCATGCTTGATTTTAGTTAAAATTTTAGGGTTTTATGTTTTTTTTAACTAGTATATCTATGAGTGATGTTTGTTAGGATTTAGGAATTTGATTTGTTTTTTTTTAATGACATAAACGTTGAGCTATGATTTTAGGTTTTTTTTCTAATTACTATTAAACATGAATTCATGAATAATGAATACTTGACTTTACTTCAAATATTAAAGGTTTTTTATCAATTATATCATAAATGCATAATTTATGATGTTTGTAGGAATTAGGGTATATTGTGTTTTTTTTTATTATCATTAGGCATATAATGAATGTTTTATTTTTATTACAATATTAAGGAATTTTTAATCAGCATAAATACATGCTTTTTTAGGATTTAGGGTATTGATTTGAATTCTTGCAAATAACATGAGTGTTTAATTAGGATTTTAGGTCTTTTTTTATTTTTTCTAATTATTATTAAACATGAATTCATGAATAATGAATACTTGATTTTACTTAAAATATTAATAGTTTTTTATCAATTATCATAAATGCATAATTTATGATGTTTGTAGTAATTAGGGTTTATTGTGTTTTTTTTATTATCATTAGGAATGTAATAAATGTTTGATTTTAATTAGAATATTAAGTAATTTTTAATTAGCATAAACACATGGTTTTTTTTTTAGGATTTAGGATATCGATTTGGATTCTTGCAAATAACATGAGTATTTAATTAAGGTTTTAGGATTTTTATTTTTGTGCTTTTTCTAATTACTATTAAATATGAATTCATGAATAATGAATGCTTTATTTGAATTAGAATATTAATAGTTTTTTATCAATTAATATAAATGCATAATTTATGATGTTTGTAGGAATTAGGGTTTATTATCTTTTTTATTATCATTAAGCATGTAGCGAATGTTTGATTTTTATTATTATATTAAGATATTTTTAATTAGCATAAATGCATACTTTTTTAGGATTAGGGTATTGATTTGGATTCTTGCAAATAACATGGGTGATATGTTCAGACTGTTGTGTGCAAGGACGTCGAGAAGAGATGTTTTAACGCATATGAAAGAAAATATTTTGGTAATCTTATGTACTTTGAAGAAGATATTTTCACTTATATTTTTTTACCATCATGGTACACCTAGCCATTCATCTACCATGTGAAGTCGAACTTGTTGGACCAATATAATATCGTTGGATGTATTTAATCGAGAGATTCTTTGGTAGATTCAAGCGAACTGTGAGGAACAAAGCACAACCGAAAGTTTCATTGGCGAAGTATATATTTCAACAGAATGTGCAATATTTTGCACAATGTATCTTAGTAGTATTGATACTAGATTTAACCATCAGAATTGGCATAATGATCGGCTTAGCACAACAAGGTCACCCAGTTTGTCTATTTTCTCACTTGACATTGATATGAAATTCATAGGCGGTTTACAAACTGTACTTTCAGATTCAGAACATGCAACAACTCATCGGTATGTGCTGGACAACTACATTGAATTTGAACTGTATCTAAGGTAATATAAGCAAATAATCCATGGCTTCTGTAATAATGTTCAGAAAGCTACAATACGACATGACCAGAAGTTTGCAAGTTAGTTTCTACAAGCTCACGATGATGATTCTATAGAATTCTGAAGTCTCGCAAGAAGACCTGAACGTGAATCATAGTCCTATCAAACTGTGATGTAAATAAAATCAGGTTTCATACACAGTCTCGAGGTCAAGACTGTAATTCTCAGAGCATTGGGGTAATGGTTACGTGTGCAGGTGATATAGGGGAGTATAATATAGACTATTATAGTGTTCTAAAAGATATTATTGAGTTTAAATATATATGATAAAATTGGGTGTATATGTTTAGATCACTACAACAAAGCAGTAGCTTAGCGACGACCACATTCCGTCGCTAATCCGTCGCTAATCCGTCGCTAATCATGTTAGCGACGGATTAGCGACAACGCGGCGACAGTATGCTTACGTCGCGAATATTTCGACGCTAACTGGAGACGGAATAATTCCGTCGCCAAGTCCGTCGCTAATTGGGACTGAATAACGAGCGCTATATTCCGTCGCCAATCCGCCGGTACTAAACGGCGACCACGGCGTGGCGACGGATTTAATTCCGTCGCTAAGCCGTCGCTAGATTAATATGAATAGCGACGGAATCATCCGTCGCTAATCCGTCGCAAAAACGAAAAAAAATCAAAAAAAAATTATTTAAAAATTAATTACCGAGAACTGTACAATTTATATTTCCTGTACAATTTATATTTCCTGTAAATAAAAAACAAACCACACAAAAAAATTCATATAACAAGTATCTATAATAATTAATCGTTCCACCTTAAAACTAAGAAGTTTAATTATTTACAATTCAACAATTACAATTAGGAAAAATAAAAAAAATAGAACTTCTTCAACACAGTCCTCTAATCATCGCCAAGATTTTGTGCGTCTTCTTGTTCATTGTCTTTATCTGTCCCTTCAGCTCCACTACCCTGATTATCGCTAGCAGCCTACACAAGAAAAGAACAGTCAGTATTGATAAACAAAATATAATGAAATAAATTACACACTATATGTGATTCTATCATGTGCTCATGTGTGATCTAAGGCAATAAAAAAACTCTATATGTGATTCTATCATGCTCATATGTGTGCTAAGGCAGTAAAAAAATTGAATATGTGATTATAGCATGTTCATATGTGTTCTAAGGCATATAAAAAAACTCTATATGTGATTCTACCATGCTCAGATGTGCTTTAAGGCAGGCAAAAAATTATATATGTGATTCGATCATGCTCGTATGTGTGCTAAGGCAGTAAAAAAATTGAATATGTGAATATAGCATGCTCATATGTGCTCTAAGGCAGGCAAAGCCAAAAATTTTATATGTGATTCTATCATAAATGATATATAACATGTTCATATGTGTTCTAAGGCAGTTAAAAAACTTTATATGTTATTATAGCATGTTCATATGTGTGCTAAGGCAGTCAAAAAACAGAATATGTGATTATAATATGCTCATATGTGTTCTTAGGCAGTAAAAAAACTGAATATGTGATTATAGCATGCTTATATGTTATAATGCAATCAAAAAAACTTTATATGTGATTCTATCATGCTCATATGTGCTCTAAGACAGACAAAAAGTTATATATATATATATATATGTGATTCTATCATGCTCATATGTGTGCTAAGGCAGTAAAAAAATTGAATATGTGATTATAGCATGTTCATATGTGTTCTAAGGCATCTAGAAAAACTCTATATGTGATTCTACCATGCTCAGATGTGCTTTAAGACAGTCAAAAAAACTATATATGTGATTATACCTGAGAGGGACCTGGAATCGAAGATCCCCTATCCTGAACAGCGGCCTTGATCTCATTTCGGAGAAAGGGGGCGACGGTGTATTGGAAGTAGTTATTCAGTGATTCATTAATGATCTCGCGTACATCATCACCGGAAAGAATAGTCGGCTGCTTGGAGCTTATGTCGGCGCAAGAAGTTGGTGAGCCGTAACTGGAAGAACCAATAACTGGTGAAGTGTTCATATTACTCCCAAACCCGAACACGCGACCTTTTTTGGGTTCACCTGCTGCAGTCACCCATGCTGTAGGATCAAATGATGGATGCTGAGTAGCGTCTTCGCCATATCGCTCTACCATTTGTTGCTCATATGCCTCCTACAAAATAATGTTTAAAGTATTCATTAATAATTAATGATAACATTATGATGACTTGCATATATATTGCAATGATTATTAATAGAATTAATACATACCGTTGTCGTTCTCGCCTTCTCTGATACGAAGACTCCCGTGGTCTTCCGTTTATGTGTTTCTACAAACACATCCTTATATGGTACACTGCCTCCTTTTTCTGCTTCCTGTGAAGTTAAATGACAAAAGATTTAGTACACAAATTTGCAACAATACTTATAAAATTAATATTATATATTGACGAGTTACCATTTTCTTTAGGTGGCTCCCAAATGTCTTAGATCCACTTGTGTGTAGATGGGCTTCGGGCATCTTCGATCGATTTTGTGAAGCCTTCGCAGAGCGATTTTTAAATGCATCTCCCGCCCACATATCGCACATTTCATCCCAGTAATCTCTCCTGATAGTAATAGGACCATGGCCCTTCCACAGTAATGGATATCATCTACTACGCCAGATGCTTTTTTTGCTGCAGTCTTCATAGTGTGCAGCATGTCTGCAAATCGATTGGCAGCCACCTTCTGCCACACCTTCCTTGCATCATTTTCTTCCACCGTAGTTGCAAAGCGATTCGAAGCCTACAAATATTTTCAGAAAGTTAGTAGACATTGCTTAAATAAATTAAATATGAAACACATTAACTATGAGGAACAACTGTATACCATGAATGAGGACCACAATCTGTCTAATACCTCCTTTGGGTACTCTTTCCATTGAGCAACTGGTCCTGGTAGATGTTGAAGAAGTGAATTCCTAATCTCCCGTACTACTTCTTGTGGCTCAAACCTCGTGCTGCACATGAATTGTTACACAGTAAATATCAATATAAAATATTTAAAAGATATGCAATAATTGAAAACAAAATACTTACGGTCGATTATCGATATACACTATTCGAATGAGTCTTCTTGTGCCAGCCTGAGAAGACCCTGTTTCCTGTGTTGGCTGTTGACTTGTGCGATCAACTGGTGTAGGTGGGTCGTGTACAGGCGCAACATCATCTGTAAAAAAATACACACCAAGTTCTCAGAATGTGCATTTAAACTAATCAAGCATCTAATTAGTTATATGATATACCTATCACAGGAGCCCGTGAAGATGAAGGTTGAGCCTGGCTACTACTGGATGAGCGACCACTATAACCTCCATGAACCATATTCTAACAAATAACATATGTCATACAATACATTCAAATAATTCACATCAAGTATTACAATGCATTCAAGTCATTCACATCAAGCATTGCAATGCATTCAAATAATTCAAATCATTGACATCAAGTATTGCACTAATTCAAATCATTCGTTAATTGCATAAATTATAATACATTCAGATAATTGAAATCATTCACATCAAGTATTACAATGCATTCGAATCATTCGTATCAAGTATTACAATACATTGAAATAAAATTTTTAATCATTCACACCAAGTATTGCAATACAACTCACATTAAGTATTACAATGCATTTAAATAGAGGTTTATAGTATAAGATTTTGCTCACTAGCTTGAGAATTCTTCCTCGTCACTAGTTTGACTTTCTTCTTCTTCTTCTTCTTCTTCTTCTTCTTCTTCATTGTTTGCCCATCCACTTGGTACATCATTTGGATCACATTCCTCTATGAATGTTTCATCAGCCAATGGAGATATGACATGCATATCATGCGCAACATCGTGACCATAAGCGAAGTCACAGACATCATCTGATTGATAGTAATCATTGTCTTCAGCTAACTCATCTTCTTGTAACTGATCATACTCGGGGTATAGTTTGGATTTCACCTTGCAAACTGCCCACCATTCATTTCTATCTGACTTTTTTATACTCGGATATGAAGTATAATAAACTTGTTGAGCTTGCGAGGCTAATATGAATGGTTCATATGTTCCAAACCTGGATTTATGATTCACCTCCACAATGCCTGAAGTTTGGTCGAGTCTTGTTGCAGTTGGATCAAACCAATGACACTTGAATACCGTAACCCTGTTATTCATGCCTAAGTAAGTCAACTCCATTATTTCCTCTATAACACCGTAGTAATCATGTTCATTTTCACCGTAGCTGCTACCCTTGACACACACGCCACTATTTATCGTTGATTTGTTTATACCGTAGTCTTTTGTATGGAATCGATAACCATTTACGATATACCCGTTGTAGCATTGCACAACTTTGGTCGGACCATTTTCTAAATCACATATTCCTTGATCTTTAACATCACCATGGCGAACCTACGCACAGACATAAACAATTATTGTGATCACGATCAATTAAGTAACTTAGTGTTGTTTATAAGTACAAAATTTATGTTAGCTTCTTTACCAACTGTTTCAACCACTCCACAAACTTAGTTTCACGTTCTTTTTGTACTTCTGCATTAGTGAGATGTGAAACTTTGCTTTGCAACTCCAGATCAAATCGTCTGCAAACCACAAATACTTATATTACCGAGCCATGTATCCACATATAGAACATAAAAGGATTTATAATTGAGTTGCATATACATATACTTACTCGATGTATAGGTCGATCGCTGAACAATTAAAAAGAATATAGATGTGTGCTGCATATTGCTCTCGATCTGTCAATAGCCTTGATCGGCAACTACCAAATGCATGCCCAAGTCGTTGAAATATCGACAGCTTGTCAGCTACAGTTACTTGTTCTCCATCATCGTTACGGGGCGGGCATGTGTAACGTGTTGAAATATGAGGTTCGAAGTACATAGATGAGAAATTTGAAATCTCTTCTAAAGTGTACGCCTCACAAATAGAGCCTTCTACTCTTGCTTTATTACGAACCTTTTTTTTTAGGTCGAACATGCATCTGACAAGAATATACATTTCAAATTTTAAATATCTGTCATTAAAGAGACAAATATAAAAAAACATATACCTTTCAAATGGGTACATCCATCGATATTGCACAGGGCCACCAACCCTTAGTTCATATGGCAAATGTATGATCAAATGTTCCATAACATCGAAAAATGCTGGCATAAATATCTTTTCTAACAGACAAACAGTGGTGATGACAGAGTCCTCGAGATTCTTTACATCTGATACAATGACCTCCGATGCGCACAATGTTCTGAAAAATCCGCTCAACTCAGACAATACCCCCCATATAGGTTTGTCTAACATATCATGGAATGCTAGGGGTATCAATCGTTGCATAAAGATATGACAATCATGGCTCTTCAACCCATATAACTGTCCATCGTCAATCTTCACAGCCCGAGCAATGTTAGAGACATATCCATCTGGAAATCTCAGTTGTCTCAACCATTGACATACATGTTTTATTTGATCAGGTCCGAGCACGTACTTCGCCTTTGGTTTCAGTACTTTGCCATTATATTCTTTGAGTTCCAATTCTGGTCTTTTACATATTAATTTTAAATCCATACGGGCCTTCAGATTATCCTTCGTTTTTCCTTTAATATTCATTACTGTATTGAACACATTATCAAACACATTTTTCTCTACATGCATCACATCCAAATTATGTCGTATCAATAGGGTCGGCCAATACGGTAGTTCCCAAAAAATAGATTTTTTCGTCCAATTGTGTTCCTTCCCAAATCCACGGAAGGGTGTAGGACTGCGGGCATCTGTTAATACATCTGGAAAGTATCGCAATCTTCTTAAAATCTCTATGCCAGACAATCTTGAGGATGGACCTTCCATTTCAGTTGTGCCTGCTGTAAATGCATTCTTTTGACATCGGAACGGATGATCGCTGGGTAGAAATCGACGATGGCAATCAAACCAGCAAGGCTTCCTTCCATGCCTCAATCTAAAAGCTTTGGAATCCTCCATGCAGTACGGACAAGCCAACCTCCCATATGTGCTCCAACCAGATAACATACCATATGCAGGGAAGTCACTGATTGTCCATAGAACAGCGGCCTTCATGTTGAAATTTTGTTTTTTGTGGGCATCATACGTGGTAACACCGTCATCCCACAGTACTTTTAATTCATCAATCAATGGCCTTAGATATACATCAAGATTTTGGCCAGGTGAGGTCGGACCAGGGATCAACAGAGACAAGAAAAGATTTGGACGTTTCATACACAAGCTTGGTGGAAGGTTGTATGGAGTTACAAATACTGGCCAGCATGAGTATGGAGTTGATCTACCCCCAAATGGATTAAATTCATCTGTACATAGACCGAGTCTAACATTTCGCACTTCCATTGCGAAGTTCTGATGAGTACGATCAAAGTGCTTCCAAGCTTCAGCGTCAACAGGATGCGTGATCTTGTTTTCATCGTGTCGAACTTTATTTGCATGTCATCTCATGTGTTTAGCTGTCTTTGAAGACATATACAATCGCTGCAATCTAGGAGTGATAGGAAAGTAGCGGAGCGACTTGTATGAAACTTCCTTTGATCTCGTGCTACCATTGCCTCTTGTCTTTGGCTTGAACCGAGGATGCCCACATGACGGGCATGATATGTCGTTTTCCTGCTCCTTGAAATACAACATGCAGTGATTTGGACAAGCATCAATCTTTTTGTAACCCATACCTAGAGCGTTGACCATAACTTTCGCACGATAGAAATTTTGTGGCAATTTCTCATCTTTAGGCAACATACTCTTCACAATCATGCACAAACGGTCAAAACATGATTGACTCAAATTATACTCGGACTTCAAATTCATTAGTTGAAGAACTGCAGACAAGATAGTGTGACTCTCACAACCGTTCCAAAGTGGCTCATCAGCATCTCTAAGTAAATCATAAAATCTACTAGCTGCATCGTTTGGTGATTCTTCATCTACGACAGTTCTTACATCACTAGAACTCATAGCAGAACCCAGTTCTGTTCCTGCAGCATCAAATATCAAATTCGTATATGGATTATCGTGCACCACATTCACCCGTGCATCAAAATCGTTTCTAAATTCTTCTCCATGAAACGTCCAGTTCTGATAATCACTCACAAAACCCTTCCTGTATAGGTGATGTCTAACGCCATGAGGTTCTACAAATCGATTATTCTTACAAATCTTGCAGGGACACCTAATCCGACCTGTGGGATCTACCGTACTGACACTTGCCGTTGCAAATTCAATAAAACTGTCGACACCATCCATATATTCATGCGATAACTCATTGTCCACTATCCTACGGTACATCCATTCACGGTTTGCAGTCATTCTATCGTATGATGTTACGAATAGTATCCTAACCAGTTAAAAGAGAACCATCAGAATACTATGATGAAGAAAATATCAAATTTATCATGCAATATATGATGTCATACAATCACAAGAATTATGATGCATGCATTGATAACTTAATATTTTCATGTGCAAACTATTCATGACACGATACATTCATTTGAAGCATGCTTTCAGTATACAATTTCACATGGAAGACATAATCAAATTGAAAGTAACTACATATAAGCATGGATACAATCACATCAAACATTGCAATACATCGAAATAATTCATATCAAACAAATATCAAACATGTACCTGCAGCAAACACACTTCAATATCCCACTAACTACTACCATGCATAGCATGGACTCCGTACTCCAAAAATAAGAACACTTCCATATTCATACATTAAAATCATGCTCAGCATGATCTCCGAACTCCAACAAAGTAGTCCTAGATATCAACAACTAAGTGAGTGTGTGAACAATAAAGTGTTATATTCAATAAATTAAATAACATGTGATGCGCTTGCATCACTTACTCACCACGGGTATTTACCCGATTTGCATTGTTTTTGTCACTTACTTACCACGGGTGGCGGGGCACAAGCGAGTTCTGTTGAGAAATCTGCAAAAAAAAATGATGTTTTAAAATGAAGTCACCATGAAATTATTCGACCATATTAAATCATAAAACCTTAAAATACAAGAAAATAAATTATAAATAAACCAAAACATCATAAACTATAAGAAAAATAAACCATAAAATTAAATAAAAAAGCCACAATTTAAACCTTAATCAAACAAGGAAAAAACCTGCCCAAATCAAATACAAAAAAATCCTTAATCAAATTAACTAAAAAGTATTAATTAAAAAAATGTGATTTAAATCCCTAATTATAGAAAATAAAAATAAAAACTCTAAATAAATAAAAAAAACCTAATCAAATTAACTATAAAAGCCTTAATTAAAAAATTTTGATTTAAAGTCCTAACCAAATTAACTAAAAATCCTTAATTAAAAAAATTATGATTCAAATCCCTAATCATAGAAAATAAAAATAAAAGCTCTAATCAAATCCAAGAAAACCCTAATCAAATTAACTATAAAATGCCCTAATTTTTAAATTTTGATTCAAAGCCCTAATAAAACAAAATCAAATAAAAAACCCTAATTAAATTAACTACAAATAGCCTTAATTTAAGAAATTTGATTCAATTGCTTAATAAATGAAAATCAAAATAAAAAATCCTAATCAATGAAAATCAAAGAAAACTAAACAATAAAAATAAAATAAAAACCCTAATTTCTGAAAAAAGAAAAAAAAGAGCAAGAAACCAGGGGGTCGACCCCCGGCCGGACACGGCAGGGGGTCGACCCCCGGCCGGACATCAAAAGGGGTTGACCCCCTGCCGGACAAGGCAGGGGGTTGACCCCTGGCCGGACACGGCAGGGGGTCGACCCCGGCCGGACAAGGCAGGGGGTTGACCCCCTGCCGGACATCAAAAGGGGTTGACCCCCTGCCGGGGTTGACCCCCTGCCGGACACGGCGGGGGGTCGACCCCCGGCCGGACATGGCGGGGGGTCGACCCCCCCCCCCCCCCCGGCCGGACACGGCAGGGGGTCGACCCCCTACCAGGGTTGACCCCCGGCCGGACACGGCAGGGGGTCGACCCCCGGCCGGACACGGCAGAGGGTCGACCACCTACCGGGGTCGACTGCCTGGCAGAGTCGACCCCCTGCCGGAAAACGCAGGGGGTCGACCTCCAATCCATTTAAGGTGAAATACGTACCTGCGGTTGCTCCGGGCAGCGACGGCGGCAGCGGAAGGTTGACGGAGATCGACTTCCGGCAAACGGTGGGGGCCGGCAGAGAGGTCGACGGGATGTATAGGGCGGCCGAAGGAAGAGGGCGGCAGGAGGGAGAGGGCGGCGGGCAGGAGCAGCGAAAGGAGAAAGGAAAAAGAGGGCTGGGATTAGGGGTAATGCGACATTTAGCGACGGCTTAGCGACGGATTAATTCCGTCGCTAAGCCATCGTAATTCAAAAAACAAAAAAGGCGACAGAAAATATTTCGTCGCCTAGGCCGTCGCTATGTTGCGACGGAATTTTAGCCGTCGCAATTCCGTCGCTAACTGTCGTATTTATTGCGACAAAATATTCTCTCGCACAATCCGTCGCTAAGTAGCGACGGATTTTGCGAGGGAATATAATCTGTCGCTAGTTTCGTAAAATTCTACAAATATAGCGATGGATTCATTTCTCTCGTTAATCCGTCGCTAAGTAGCGACGATATAACTCCGTCGCTAAATTCCGTCGCTAATCAACTATTTTTTTGTAGTGGATGTGATTGCTTTAATAATAGGTGCATGCATAAGGACAAATATTTTATATGTGTCAGCATGCTTCACCGTGCATACCAATAGGATCTCTTTATTTTAATCTCTCAAGCTATACAAGTATTTTATATTAATGATCCCATAAATAATGAAATAATATATCACAAAAGATAATTCTAAAAAATATATACGAGATTCTACCATCTTCAGCTAAACGGAATGAAGAACAAAACAACAATATGTATCAAGAGGCCAATTGTGGAGGGGTTGATTCATTACTTCACCACACCATCAATGAAGATCCCATGTTATTACATTGAAATGATTGATAAGATGATTGGAAGGGTTTTGATAGTTAATATTCTTGTATGTTAACTTAGATAGTGAATAGTCTTGTATGATTTAATTCTTTAGTGTAGTCTAATCTAATATTGTTTGCATGAAATTAACAGATGTCAACATATTCACAATGAGGACGTGGGCATTCTTCTTCTCTCAAGTTTGGTTCACCACCCGCCAGCCAAGGTGAACACCTAGACGCGATCGACTTCAGATCACAAATGGGTGATACTTTAAGGGAAGAAGAGGTGCCCCCCATACACCATAGGCCACTGTAGCTCCAGAGCAGTCCACGACGACCTCAGATAAATATTTTAGTAATTCATTAGTATAATTAATAATTTATTACTGTCATTTCTATTAATATTTGTTTATTACTATAAATTAGTAAATACAAAATCTTTTAAGCGCAAATATGGGAAGAACAAATGCGTAGACCACCATATGAAAATTAAGCAACAAAAGGCTTCAATAACTATCAAGCATGTGATGCATGTAGTCGTTGGTGAGGGTTCTTCCACATTCTTAAGGAAATTTACATGCATCAGTAGGGAGCGGGCCATACTCACTCACAACTCGTGGAAGAAGGTCTCAGACAATAAGAAGATGGTATCGCACGAGGCAGTTTATGTTTGTATATTGCCTATCTATATTTTGATAAAAAGATTAATCCATTAAAAAAGTGTTAATAACTATATTTTGATAATTTGGTATAGGACGAGTTTGATTTAGACAAGGATATACCTGAACATTAGGTGTGCATGAAGAAACAACTTGCACTATCATATTCAAGGGTTCAAAAAGGGTTTTACAAATATTACCAGAAGTTTGAAAATCATGACGTAACAGAACATTCTCCCGAGGGATGTGACTCTGAAGTGTGAAAACAAATTTGCAAGTTTTTCACTGAAGACTATTAGATGATAAATATTGGATTTATATTTATAAGTAAATAAATAGTTAACTTTTTAGATTTTCGTCTACTAATTGATCTTCTTTTGGTTAGCAGTGACCATCGAAGAAAAAATTATCGAACAGAGCAAAATAGATAGTCCTACATACTAGTAGATCATCTTCGTACCTCCAGATGTACCATATGAGAGAAAAATTCTTATTCCATAAGTTTATTTTCTTATGTAATATAATGCTAATCTAATAAATTCTTAATTCATTATTTACATACTGAAATAGGTGGTCAGAAACCGATTGTGAGTGCATTCTACAAAGATACATATATTCATTCAGATCGCGAGTCATTCATCAATAGCCAAGAAGAAAACACTTTTGTAAGTAACTCACACTTTTTAGTGCCACATTCATTTATTCTATTTTGTACATTATCAGTAATGACTGATACCATTTATGAATGACATGCAGACTAAGTTTAAATATCTGGAGATTGAGAGTTCAACATCTTCATAAAGAGGCTTGATCATGCATACATTTTGCATTATTATTCATCTTATTTTATGCATGATCCAAGTTAAAATCACTTTAAAACCCCAATTTTATTGTTAGTTTTGAGAAACCGTATTGAAATTAAATTTATCAAAAAATCACATATTTCAAAGCTTAGCCTGCATTTTTAGTGTTTTTATTAGTTTTAGATTTTCTTAATTATATTTTAATTAGGTTAGGTTTGAATTAGCCAATATTAATTAGTTTAGGAAGTAGTGTTTTTTAGAAAAACACATTTTTCATAAGAGACCCTATTTTTGAAATTATCGAAAATCTTCGGACTCTTTTTGAAAAATCTATTTTAACCTAATTAGAGCATTATAAATACATTTTTTCCAGCAAAAGCAGATGTTTTTTCAGATTGGAAAACATGCCCCTTGCTTCTTGCCTCCCTCTTCTTTCTCCTCCTTGCTCTCTCTCGCACTCTTGTCGATTTCTTTCTCTCTTTGTTCTCCCCTTCTTCTTGTTCTCCCCCTTTTTCTTCAAGCTTCGAACCCTTTCATCATCGGCAACTTCTTCCTCTTCGTCGGGGCAGCGTGGATGCAGCTGGATCAACCATCTTCTCTTCTCAACCCTTCCATCGAAAATGATATGTGACATGTTGTTTCTTTCTCTCTCTTTTTCCACTGTAGTTTAGTTTGCAAGGCATTAAACATAGCATCATTTGATTTTCTTTGTCATGATTTGAATATTTGATTTAGATCTGCATACTTAGTTTTATATTTGCATCTGAAAATAAAGAAAAAGAAAATAAAAATATGACATTTTTGATAGAGTAATCGTTTCACTTTTTAAGCGTTGAAGTCGAGTAGATCGTCGATTCTAATGTAGGGTTTTATATATTTTCGTGAGTCATGATTAGATCTTGATTAGTTCTAGGATAGTTTAGGTTTAGATTTAGTTTAGAACAGCTTCAACCCATTTGTTTATATATTCGGTGTGTTTCATTTTTTTTAATCAAGTAAATAGATTTTTTTGGCCGATTAGCTTTCCTTTATCATTTTTCTGAAATCATGGTTTTTTGTTAGGGGTGCGTAGTTCGTTAGTCAATTAACGTGTTTTGTTTTCTGTTTTTTTTAGTAGTTTATTTCTGGTGTGTTGCAGTTCATAGGATTTAAGTGCTTAGTCTAGTAGTCGTGGATATCATCATATCTTACTTCATTAGTTTAAAGTCCTTAGACGTATTTTATTTCCTTGATATTTTTTTCCAGATTAGCCACTTATATTATTCACTTAACATGTTAGTTAAATAGCATCTCGTTAATCGTTCTACTCAATGTCATTTAGTTTTATTTTATTTCCATATCAATTTTGTTAAGTTGCTACTTAAGTATTAGCATGAGTGATACAACGTGAAGTCAAGACGGTAGTGTGTGTTCCTTTTAGTGCTAATAATTTTTTTTGTTAGGTTCAGCGTATTGTTTTATTCGATCTATGTGTTTTTGGTTTTCAGCATATAGTGTTTTGTTTTTTTAGTTTGTAGTTTCTTATTAATAATTGGTTTTCATCATACAATGTTTTGTTTTTAGTTTGTAATAGCAATCATTTTATTAGTTAGTCTCTTTTCATTAGTCGTTTATCCTACTCGTTGTTCATATATAGCATACATTAGGTTATGTTATTTCACTAGCATTTAGTCATTAGTTATTGATCTCATTAGTTGTTTAAATATTAGTTATTCCATACGGTGATAGTTGTTTTCATTAGCCATTCTATTTTAGTGGATTTGATTTTTGTTAATTTACTTCATAGTCTTAAGTAGTTATATTTTATTTAAGTAGTTCATGTATTGAATTAGCTCACATTGAGTGCTTGTTAGTTATATTAGACTTAGTAAGTTAAATTCATGATTTTTTAGTAGTAGATATTAGTTAATTGGTTTTAGTAATTTTCACGATTTTCATTCCATCGTGTGTTTTAAATTCAGTAGTTCATAATTATTTTAGTTTAGTTAGATCTCTTGACATTATTTAGTCTTTGTTAGTTTGTTTCGCTATTTCGTCTTCTAGTTTCTTAGTTAGTTAGGTAGTTTTGCTATTTTGTCTTTTAGTGTAAGTTATTAGTTAGTTTATAGTTTAGTTAATGTTTTTAGTTTAGTTTAGTTAATTCAACTCTTGTTTTTGCTGAATTTATTAGTCATTAGTTAGTAAATTCTTGTTAGTTTTCCTCGTACTGCTCTGTTTTGTGTTTTTGATTTTTGTAGGGAGAGTTGGAACGTGCGGTAGAGCCCTTTTTGTGCCCTCAAAGTACCCTCTGAGGTCTCTTCAAGCCTTCAAGTGCCCTCAGGGAGCCCTCAAAGGGCAAAAGAAAAGATGCATTACCTATTTTATTAGAAAATGGAACAGAAAGGGGACTACTAAGGACTCAGAGCACCGAAGACCTTGTCTTTTATTTAGATTAGGCTTATATTTTATTTTTATTTTAATTATTTGGGTTGTAATAAGGCCGTTAATTATTGTTTAAAGTCCTCCGTAGGGGGCTGCACTCTCTCCCTTATTAATTCAATTAATTGATTTTTGTATTTTTGGCAATAAAACGTAGTTTAAATTGTGTGTTTGAATACAAAATATTTCTCGTTCCCTGAGATCGACCCAAACTCCACCACTCGTGCGAGCCAGTTTTTATTATTTGGTGTCTGGCTTTCACTGGATTTTAATTAAAATTATTGTTTTAAAAAGAGTTTTCCAAAACTTACACCAAGGCTTGTCAATGACACAATGAGAGGTCTTTGCCAAGGTCTTCGAGGAGCGGTACAGATATATGAGGGGATGATTGTATTTGTCATTCCATCCAAACCATCATCTTACAGTCAGGTTCGAGTTTTGAAACTATCTTCTCAGTTGGAGGCGACACATGTGGAGATCCAACAATTAAGAGAAGAACAAATGATGGTCCGAGAAGAATGAGAGAGAGAGAGAAGCAGCTAGAAAGTTCAAAGAGGAAATGCAGGCCTTCGTGGATGTGCATAGACAGAAACCCCCATCCTAGATTCAAATTTTCGTTGTTATATTGTTTAACCACAATTTTTTACCTTGCTATAATTTTTAAACTCTTTGTTTACTTGTTTATGATGTAATTATTTTGATTCTCATATGATGGGTGTATATAATTTCTAAACTCTCTTTGTTTACTTATTTATGTAAATATTAGAAGTGTATATATTTGTTGCAGGATTGGAGAGAATATAAGAGGTTTGTATTTGAAATGTATTTGTTGTAGGCTTGAAGAATATAATTTCTAAACTTGCTTTGTTTGCTTGTTTATGTAAATATTAGAAGTGTATATGTTTATTGTAGGCTTAGAGAAGATGTAGGGAGTTTGTATTTAAAGTGTATTTGTTGCAGGCTTGGAGAGGATATAATTTTTAAACTCTCTTTATTTACTCGTTTATATGAATATTAGAAGTGTATATATTTGTTGAATGCTTGAACATGATGTAGGGGGTTTGTATTTGTTGCAGACTTGAAGAAAATGCAATTTCTAAACCCTCTTTGTTTAATTGTATATATAAATATTAGAAGTGTATATGTTTGTTGAAGGCTTAGAGATGATGTAGGGGGTTTGTATATGGAGTATGTTGTTGCAGGCTTGAAGATGATAGAATTTCTAAACTCCCTTTGTTTACTTGTTTATGTGAATATTAGAAGTGTATATGTTTGTTGCATGCTTAGAAAGGATGTAAAGGGTGTAATGTGTTTGTATTTGAAGTATGTTTCTAAACTCTCTTTGTTTGCTGTTGTCAAAACAACCTCATCGTTAAATATTACGCTTTTATTGGTGTTTCCAGTTTCAACGGGGTTCTTAGCTAGTGTTGGTTCACCTTTTAACAATGAATTATAAACATCGTCATTATTACTCAACAAAGGCTATTTCTTTTCGACAACTAGGTCTATAACGGCATAAAATAAGTCAATAGAGGTGAGATATATCGCTGCTATTGACATGCATCCTTGTACTTCCTCTTGTATAATTATGCTCTCTGAAATATTTGTTTTCTAATAAAAGTCTATATTTTTACTTGTGTTTTTTGCCCCTTGGTCGATTGTGAGCATGTGTTTATTTATTAACCCATAAGTGATCATTGTTCTTAAGCTCTTATAATTTCATAAGAGCCATTCTATTGTATCTTTTTTCCATTTTCATTACATGATATCAGAGCATTGGTGCTCTTGGATTGTAACTTGTATTTGAAGATTGTGTGATGACACAATATGGTCGGCAAGTGTAGATCATATGTAATCACATTGCACACCAAAAGTGTGTTGTTGCACCTGACTCCCCTCTACCTCGTTGTTGGGCCCCATAACTGACAGAATGCACTCATAGATGAAGGGCAGTCAATTGCAACAACACACTTTTGGTATGCAATGTGATTGCACCTGATTTACCTTCGTGGTTGGCTGGATTAAAATGGGTAAATCATATCAAAAATTTTATATGATTCCCTGATTCTCAATATAGACCTACGCATAAACCTTGTCAAAGTATAAATAAAAGAAGAAAGTCATATTGGTTGACTGATGATAGGCAAATCCCTATGTTTTAAAGAAAGTCATAGCAAAATTTTTATATGGTAATTAATACAACCCTGGATTGAATCTAATTATGTTCAAACATGGATAGAGTTATGTTGAGCAAACCTGTGTCCAAATTTGATCTAGGGTTGATAAGCCTTACATAAGCACAAGGATCTCACTAGCAAGATTTGACAAATATACAACTATTGCCCGATCCAAAGAAGAAACATGTCATAGTAACACATGAAGTCCCCAAAATTTTTAGTTAAAAGAAAAAGGAAAAGGAGGCCAAGGAATGCTAATTAATTTAACATAACCATTGGTCAATAGTAAAACAAATAATAGACCTCATTGAGGATCCATGACATGCTATAACTTTCAATTCATGTAGATATTTGTATGGATGCAGATGTCGACATAGATTTCAAACAACATAGATCGATATCAATATACATATTTGTACGAATGTAGATGTCAACATAGATCTCAAACAACATAGATATGAGCATGCCATGTATCTATTTGGAAAATATAACATAAATATAAATTTAAAAAATAAAGAATTTGAAAAGATACAAACACCATAGATCAATATTAGCATCAAATAGTGAAAATGCAAATGGAAACATGAACCAAATGCAATGCATGAACCCATAGAGATGTTGCCCTAAGATCATGTTCTTTAGGTTTGCACATAAGAGGAGCTCAATGACAACGTGGAGGAAACAATTCAATCTAATACTATTCAATGAGCTAGAATTAATGAATCAATGCTCTTTATTAGGTAGTTTTCAACAAACAAGAGAGAAAAAGAAAAAAAACTTACAATGGACTATTTACAACAATCCAACAAGGAAAAAAAGAATAAGAAAATTGCCAAGTATGACCTCTACGCACAACCAACTAGTCCGACCAATGCTTTCATACACATAAACATTAACACAATTTCTGGATGTCCACCTCTTAACATTTAGCCAAAATTAGATCCCTTCAATATGTGTAAATAAAAGTGGGAAAAATCATTTTAGAAGAAAAAAATGGCTGAGTGCAAAAGGTAAGAAGGATATGCCCATGCATATAATATACACTAATAATTTTTTCTCTTGAAGCTATAATGATGATACAACATTTTTTAACCTCCAATATGACAAAGCAAAAATGAAACACAGAAAAGTTAAATTGTAAATTAAGTTGGGTTCCCCAAAAGAACACACACTTCAACCCATTTTTCTCAACAAAGATAACAAAAACATGAAAGTAATAATTGTTGGTTGTCATGAGAACTAGCTGAAAATGCAATAACTTTATAAGTTATTTATAAATTGATGTGTTGAATTATACTAGCCATTTAAATTGAATTTTATTTTCATTGATTTATCTTTTCTTAAAATGGTGATCATGGATGCAATACAATGAGTAATAAAGATTCTTGGATTGATGTGTGCATGAATACATATATATACATTCACAGACAGAAGATGTGGGACATGAGAAAGTTAAAATAATTTTAAAAAATCCACTAATTTAAAGAAATAAAGCACATTGTGTTTGAGCTTATTGTTTTTAAAAGAGAAACAATACCTTGACACTATAATCAGTTTTGAATTAAATCTCAGTAATCTATTTCAAGAATTGAATTGCGATAATTTACACCATAATCATGCTAAGCTTCTCTTAGAGGAGCTTCATGTTGAAGTGTACATTGGTGAAATAGAAAACAACTACTCTCAAGAGCCAAAATACTGGCAAGAAATATTAATTTAAAAAATAACTAAAAAAATCAATAAGTAATATAATCTTCATGTTCTCGAAAATGCCCATATACAATGTTGCATTCAATATATTATGTACATCAGCCCAATTATCAATCTACTCTAAGGGAGGTCTTCTGTGAATATTTAGCAAACAACTTTCCAGTTTCCTCTAGATAACTCTTAAAAGTTCTTTCACAATAGATATGCCCTGCATGAAAAATAGAAATTATTAAAAATTTCAAGTATATCCAAACAATAAACAACATGTCAAACTACAAATGGGAAAAAATAAATGCTAAGCAATTATCATAATAACAATAACAATAATAGTAATAACAATAACAAAAAAAGTAAAACCTTTTGATTGTTTTAAAAGATTATCATAGTAGGATGTTGTATATTATTTGGTAATTGAAAATGAAGAGATCAGAATCACGACCATCTTCTTGTTGCATTTTAGTGTCATCAAAATTTTGTGCAACAACTATAAAATTTAATGTAATTTACCTGGTCAAGTATCCACTTGAAGTCAAGTGCAGCCACATTCTTTGAAGCACTACTCACCCATTCCAAGTTGTAAACTTTATCTAGCATTCTTTGAAGGGTTTAAAAAATTGTTTTTCCTCTATTTCACATAAAAGATCTGGTAATTTGGGCTAATGTTTGGCATGATTATTTAACAAAGTTTGAGCCATCCACTTCGAGATCTTTACATGGATAGGATGACAGAAAAAAGCACATGAGAGTGTGCACATGCACCCCTATTAAATCTGTGTCACAAGTTTAATATTCTCGCTAATAAAACCAAGATGAAATAAAAATAATAATAAATATGGCGACTGTAGCTTAAGTTGCATGGTGAGTGACTTGTGCGTAGCCTTAGATTGGGTGAGGAATAAGGAAACATGGGTATAAACTACTATGGTGTTGGGTTGTTGGAGATGTCAATAAAGTACATCTACATATTAAACATCAAGTATTTTGCTACGTTTTTTTCCATGAGTTCAAGTTTAGGCAGAAGTACATATTGTGATGACACAATAAAGAAGAGAAATGCCATTCTTATTACAAGAAATGCTCCCTTGGATGCCTTCAATGAAGACACATCCTGCAAGAAGTCAAACACAATAAGTAAAAAGATAACAGTTTATGGTGAAAAACCAATAACTATGACTAGTACCATGCTTCTTATCGAGGCACCATGGACGACATTGACAAAAATTAATTAGTATGTGATTGAACCTATCAAATAAAACCCTCTACAACCAACTTTCTAATTGCATTTTTGCGTTTGTGCAGTTCTCAAAAGCAATAAAAAGGTGCTCCTTGGAACGGGCTGAGTAATTTCAAAATTCAATCGCCAACAACAATTGTAAACAAGAACATTAAAAGAAAAGGAGGTTTAATTCGGTTCATCTAAGTGGAAAGACCGTAGTCTAATTGCTTGAGGTAACTAGTTATAATTGAAAAAGCAATGATGCATTTGCAATTGGCAATCACAACAAAAAAAAGAACTAAAAAAAAAATTGATGCAAGTGAATTCCATGTCATGGAGAACATAATAAATGCAACAAGACAACTATCAAGATCTATCATGAGTAAGCAAGTTGACATGCACAAACACTACCTATCAGCAGGCTAGATGTAGGCTAGATGTATTCACTCATGAAGAAAGCCTTTACTCATTGTATATGATGAAATCCAACATAACTTGTAATCATGCATTTAACAAACAAATACTAAATTGCAAATCCCAAATAAACAATAAACCAAAAAAGGCTCTTTTTCCAAAAGAGGTGAATGCAGCCCAGGGAATGCTTGCATGCAACAATTTTGGGTAGTCGATTACTCCCTTTCGAGGAAATCATGGTTGTAAATAACTAAAAATGCAATTTGTGCAGCACTCATATAGAGCACATATTCAAAATCAAGCTAAAAAACTTTATAAGAACCTGCTTTGTTCCATGTTTCCACATGGTGTAGAACATATTCGAGAGACAATGGTTTTGCAGGATATACCATAAACATAATCAGGAAAATGGATAAATGATAGATTATCTGTCTTTTTGTCCTCACATGAAATTTGTGTAACGGTTTATAAACCATACATGTAGAACTTAAAAATGATGATATGATCGTCATATATCATAAGTTAAACTCAATTTCCCAACTTAAATTTCACATACCCCAGTTATGGAGAAACAAACTTTTAAAAGCATTACTAAACGAGAAGGAACTAAATTCAACAACCATGAATTTCAAATTGTTGGACCAAACTACTTCAACTACTTCAACTACTCTCAAAGCAGTAATGATGATTTAGCTCAAAGAGCAATCTTGAACTCAACAATGTACATTCTCACCATAAATCTGCTAAGGTTTCAACTGAATTAAAAGCTCAAACGCTATAATTCATTGCTTAATGCAACCATAGTTCAATTGAAGAATCGATTCAAGAACTGGAAATTCAACTCTCAATGTAGCAATGCCGTATCTAATAACAAAATCAATCATTGTAATCCATTCACATCATTTTTTTACCTATGAATAGACAACAATACTAGAATCACTTATAAACTCAATGGCACCATATATTATGAGAACAAAACTACATATTACAGGATCATGCTAGAAAGAAGCTTGATACCATCAACGATTACACCACTTCATAAAGCATGCAGTAGCCATTCATGATGCCTTAGAAATCTCCATTCACAACCAGAGAGAGAGAGAGAGAGAGAGAATATCAACATTACCACTCATGAAGATCAACAAAATGTTGAACCCATAAACCGAACAATAGAGAGAACAAAACAAAAACATAGAAAAATAAAAAGCTAAAGAAAAAGAAAGTACATACAGATAACAACATACAACAAAGCCAAGCTCAACCAGGATCCGCTGGATTAGAAGAAACCACCGATGAGTGAACGTTGTTCAGAGGGAATGAGAGGTCTCTAAGATGCATACGTAGGATCGCATAAACATTAACCAAGATTTTATGGACGAGATTATTAAGGATGATCGGAATTTGACGAAAAGTAGCATGATTTCGTGCCATCCAAACAAACCACCAAGTAGTAAGCAACCATGTCTTCCAAATCAGTCTCCACCGCTTGCATAGTCTGATTCCAATAGGGCCTAGAAGCAGATCAAGCGCAAAAGACTCCTCTTTGACAATTACGTCCGGAGATCTCCACGTCCTATTAAATAGGGCCACAAAGATTGAGCAGGACCAGAATAAATGAGAAGTAGTTTCTTTAGCAGCTTGACAAAGCACACACTAGCTAGGAAACTAAAAGCCCAACTTCTTTAAATAACTGTGAGTCTGAATCCTATCATAAAAAATTAACCAAGCCAAGACCCGAGATCTTGGGGAAAGGCCCTTATCCCATAACACACACTCAGGGAACCAATCTGCCCCCGGGGGGAGCAACGATCTATACACTTTGTGGGTGAGGAACACACCATTTGGCGCAATCGCCTATTGCAACCACTAATCGTAATTTCCCGCATCTCCAATTTGATCTTTGAAGAACGATAAGGCTCTCAGCCACATGCTTTGCAAGTGCGAGATCGCCAACCCCCGGGTTCCATGACGAAAAAGAGATAAATCAAAAACACCATATTTAGCATGAAGCAAAGGAGCGCATGGAGAACCTGGTTGATGGGCCATCCAACATTGCTTGGCCACAAGAACAATACTCCTCTATCTTGGAGCAAAAACATCTAAGCCAACCATACTTCTAGGTAACACCACCGTTCGCCAACCAACCAAATGGCGCTTACTCTGGAGTTGACACCACGTCAAAGAAAATCTGCCATTAAATGACAAATCTGCTTCTCCACATCCACATGAATCATGAACATTGACATAAAGAATTTAGGAATAGAAGAAAGAACATGTCTGATTAAAGTTAGACGACCAACGATGGAGAGATAAGACGCCTGCCACAAAAAAAGTTTGTTTTTTACTATTTGAATAGTTGGAGCCCAAGCAACGGAAGAGATGCACTTCACTTGTAACGGCATGCCCAAATACGTCATCGACAACTCAGAGATTGGGCAATTAAAAATCCGTTGACCCGTTGCAAGCATAGAAGACTCAATATTGAACATAGTAAGAGAGCATTTGCTATCATTTAGGGAAAGCCCAGAAAGAGAGAGAAAGAACTGGAGAATAAGTTTGAATCTAAGCATCTGCTGCACGTTTGCTCACCCAAAAATAATCATATTATCAGCATAAATAAGAATGTGGTCCGAGAAATCTGGAACATCTAAAGGATTTATCAAGCGCTTCTCCGCAGCACGCTTGAGAAACACCACTAAACCCTCAACAATGGCATTAAACAACAAAGGCGAGAGAGGGCAGCCTTGTCATAATCCATGCCCCAACTTGATTTGGCCACCTCTAATGTCGTTAATCTTAATCATTGCCTGAGCATTAGAGATCAATTCCCTCACCCACCCTGAAAAAATGACGACCAATGTCAAAATTGGATAGCATTTGAAATAAGAAAGGCCAATGCACATAATCAAAGGCTTTATGAAAATCTAATTTACGAGAAAAGTAGGGTTGACCACTAAGATGTAAGGAGTGAATGACTTCAGAGGCCAACATGAATGAATGATGAATCCTCTTATTGTGGATAAAAGTGAACTGAGAGTTCAAAAATATTTGATGAGCCACGACCTTCAACCTATTAGCCAACACCTTGGCAATCATTCGATAAAGAGCACTCATAACAGAATGCGGGCGAAACCTAGAGATATCAATGGCAATATCATCTTTCAGAATTAAAGAAATAATTGCCAAGTGGGTTTGAATAGGCAATCTAGAGTTGCGATAGAACTCATTAATCATGTTAATAACATCAGGCTTCACACAAGACCAAAAAATTCTAAAGAAATCCACATGAAACCCATCAGAACCTGGAGCTTTTCACCCCAACAAACCTTTGATGGCCCTAAAAATCTCATCTTCAGAGAACTTCATTTGCATAATTCTGGTTTGATCTTGCTGAATCGAACCAATAGAAACAGGACCAATGACACCCTCCACAGTAAGTGAAACATAATATAAATCTTTAAAATACTGAGTGACAACTTAAATAACGTGTTGATTAAAGTATAAGACACTCCCAATGGTGATTGATGGGACGACATTCCACCTATGACAATGAGAAGCATATGAGTGAAAAAATTTAGTGTTGTCTCCAGCCGCAAGCCATTTCACCCTTGCCCGCTGCTTCCATCTAATTTCCTCATTGACCCTCCAGTTCTTCAAAAGCGTTGATAACTCAATAGATCTGGCTTGCAAACTCTGCAAGTGCAAATCAGATAGAGACTCCGGGGAAGACATAGTTTGATACAACGTTGAAATCTCTTGCTCCCAAGAAGCCATTTGCTGAAATTTAACCACATCTCGATTATGGAGCCAAGCTTTGATATCCTTAGCGAGACGAGACAACTTCTCATGACACCGGATAGCTGCCCACTGCTCATTGGAGGGCTTGTTCCAGGAGTCCGAAATAATCGTGTGAAAGTCTGGCTCCTGGAGCCATCATTGTTCAAACACAAAATTTCTGACTGATTTAAAACCATTCCCCCAAAGAGTGATTAACTGACCATGATCCGAGATAGAAGGATCTAGCAAGACACACTTGACATCGGAAATGATATCCAGCAAATTTTGAGTGACAAAAACCTTGTCAAGAACTCTGCAGCATGGGCAAATCTGCCTATTCGACCAAGAGAAACACTCTATGATAAAAGGAATAAGGTAAAGGTGATGTTGATAAACAAAATCTTGAAAACCTCGCATAGATGGATTGGAAAGAACAAGGTTATTAGAGTCCTGAATAGACAAACGACAATTAAAGTCCCCCATAAGAAAATGGTACTCCCCGTTTGAGATGATGATCCTATTTAAGTTGTTCAAGAAAGCAGGCCTCATGACGTAGTGATTAGGGCCATACACAATAGTGACCATGACTCTCCTGCCACTGTCTTCCAAAGTGAAGGTAACAGACAATGAAAAAAGACCCATGTCCAGCTGAAAAATATTTAAAAACTGTTTTCCCATAATAAGAATACCACCTGCATGGCTGACCGCAGGTTTAAAAAAATAGTAAGCACTCCTCCATATACCACAGGCAATAGAACGAGAAATGTCATCCATCTTAGTTTCACAAATATCAATCAGGTCGGGCTTCTCCTGTCTAACCCAATCAACTAGAAACATACGCTTAGCAAGGCAATTTAAACCTATGATATTCCAACAAAGAGACTTCATGATACACAATAAAAAGAAATCCGATGAGTGTGTGGCCTCGTCGACCTTTGTGGAGACCTATCATCGAAAGTTGTAACATTGAGTGGGTTGCTCCTCATACTTCTACTACCACTGCTAACGTGTCAGTGCCGAACAACCCCCGCACACTCAGTAGCCTTCGAAGAACCGAGAGAATCACCCCTCATACCGGAGACAACACCAAGTGAAGAACTTAGGGAGCCATATAGGATAGTAGAGACTACCGAAATCATATATACCATATTGACAGTTATATGAAGCAGCTGCGATGAGGAGAGAGAGATATCAAGCATCTGGGCTGCCTCTTCAACCTCAACACCCAAAGGCGACAAAGGGGGGCACTACCGAGGAAGGAGTGGAGCGGAAGAGAGAGCCGCACCCTCCCAAGAACTACATACAGAATCAATGACGACAGAGATAGTATTAGTGGCCTTAGTGACGTCCATTAGGAAAGAAAAAGGAACTGATAGGCCAATAATCATGCATCTGTGAGCCTCAATGGAACGAACATTAAACGCCATAATGTGAACCACCATATAATCAAAATGCCTGATTGAAAAAATAATGAAGGACAAGGGCAAAATTGACCTTTTCCCACCTTTTGCATGACTGTCTAATCGAGCCACCAATCCACCTCGAGAAGGTGCACAAGTCGTGTAAATCACATAGTCACTAACAGAGAAACCATGATGGGCATGAGCATGGAGAATAATAATGGACTGATCACCAATAGGATAATAATCAAAATTAGTTGCAACAGATTTCTCGGGGCCCCCGAGTAGCACGTTTGACGGCTATTGAAAGCGAGATACGAGAAGTCGAATAGACGTGCTGGGTTTGCCAACGTACATCGTAGATGGTGACGATATAGT
Source organism: Nuphar pumila (assembly GCF_984573655.1). Taxonomy (NCBI): domain Eukaryota; kingdom Viridiplantae; phylum Streptophyta; class Magnoliopsida; order Nymphaeales; family Nymphaeaceae; genus Nuphar; species Nuphar pumila. Next base: position 132,706,660 of record NC_143251.1, read on the forward strand.
CAGAACCAGAGTCGAAAAGGATTTTTTGGTGAACTGTCTGAGCCGAGCATGTGATAACCGGACCAGGATCCAGATAGTCCCAATCTTGATGGCATGAAAAGAAATCTTTGGCTCTTGAAGTTATCCAATCTGCACCCATGGCAAAAAAGAAGTACGCTGCAGAGGCCGCTTAGATCTCTAACTGGCAAAGTGGCTCCACAACACAAAAGAATCGCGGGACTCAAGAGACTTATCAGTTGAATGGTGTTGAGGAACATTTGTTTGCCTTCGCTTTCAAAAAAGATGTCGACGAGCAAGAAAAGAGGAACCACACCTATGGCAATCAGAGTGTTTCTGAAAATTTAGAGAGAAACATGTTGCGCACCACCAATCTCTCGATCTAGTGTGACACAACTGAGATCTTGTGCGAAGGGCGCAGAAAGAGCATTGCCATGAAGATGGGACCTACTGCCAGCCCCGATCAGCGACCCAACGCGGAAGCTCCCAAAAAAAGAAAGGCGGGTCAAGCAGTGCCATGACTGAACATGCTTCTAGAAGCTCTCTCCTAACGACACAAATAAATTTCCTGACGTCCAAGATATGAAGAGAGCCTGCATTCATGCATGAACGAAAGACCCCCGAGAGATTGAAAAATAATTGATGCTTGAGTAAGAATGGCAGGTCAACATCGAAACCCCATCGTCGGAGGGCGAATGTTGCGCCCCAGTCATTAAGAGCACCCTGAATGATATGGAGGGCCCACTGATTTGCTCTCAAAGAGCGATCAGAAGCAAGACCTCAGAAAACACGCGATGAGTTACTCATGAGGAAGAAAGGGGATAGAGAGAGCACTTGGCTGTCGGAGGTGTGGTGGACGGTTGCAGTCGAAGGTCGACCTAGGGCTGGAGCACAACGTGTGAGCGAGGGCGATACAACCCCCAAATCTCCAAAGGAATGAGGATCTGTTGTCGAAGGCCCTCTTCAACAGACATAAAACCCCCAAAACTTTAAAGAACTGGATGCTCGACGGCATGGTGGTGGTGCTCGACGTCTCAGGAGAAGAAAAAACGACGACATGGTGGTGCTTGACGTCTCAGGCGACAACATGGGGAAGGAGAGGGTAGGTGTTGCCTCGCAAGTCACGCCTAATGTCGATGCCTCTCCATAACGAGGCACCTGTAGAACTTCCTCCCAGGGTTTCTGTCTGTCTGGGAAGTCAGAACCAAACACGGGCCCCCGCCACAGGGGCAATGTTCCTCTGGAACCGAGGTGTCGCCATTCGCAGGATCGGGCATTCTAGGGCTCTGCTTCGCCCTCGTCAGCTTCGGCGAAGGGGAGCCCTGCGTGAGGGGGAAGAAGACGAAGAGGGAGGCAGATGGGTCTCGAGTTTCGGCAGAGGAGTCGGGGGGAAAGGGGGATCCCGGCAAGGTGGGTCGGGCAAAGGAGGTTCGGAGGTCGGGGGTCGAGGGGGAGAAGGGGAGCCCGACGTGAAGGGGAAGAAGACGAAGAGGGAGGCGGAAGGGTCTCGAGTATCAGCAGAGGAGTCGGGGGAAAAGGGGGATCCCGACGAGGTGTGCCGAGCAAAGGAGGATGAAGGTCGGGGTGTCAAGGGGGAGAAGGGGAGCCCGGCGTGAGGGGGAAGAAGACGAAGCGGGAGGCAGAAGGGTCTCGAGAGAGAGAGAGAGAGAGAGAGCAAAGAGAGAGAGAGAGAAATGAAGAAGGGGAAGAAAGAAGAAAATGGAGAGAGAGCAAGAGAGAGAGAGATCAACCGACAGATCCCATCAATCTATAAACGAACAAAAGTCGGTAAACAAACAACAAATTTGATGAACATATCAAAGGTTTCCTCTCTTTATGATGAAAATGAACTCGTCGATCACGAATTTCTATTTAAAAACCATCAAAAAAAGAAAAAGAAGGAAATATTTTCCCTTACACAGAAACCGCATAAAGTTTTTCATTTTGGAAACTTCTTATCAAGAAGGAAAAACCCCTCAACAAAACACGCAGGACTCATACTCTGGTAAATAAAGAAAATCTAGAGAGAGAGAGAGAGAAGACCTATCGTTTTTGCTGACACGTTTTCGGTAGAGGTTTGATCCAGTGATCGAATCAAATACTTACCAATATGGAGTCGGGTTTGAACCAATAGTGATCGAATCAAATTAGTTTTTTTACGTAACATGCATAATTTTTAGTAAACTCATAGATGAGTCGAGCTAAGAGAAACACCCATCATTTGATATTGCCTTGGCTAACACTACACGAGCTTCTTGTAACTCTTTTAAAGAGTCAAACCAAGCTTTAGGTGAGCCAAACCGATCCAAGCTATGAACAGCACGGCTTGTTTACCAGCCCTGTTTATTGATGGTCAAATATGCGTATAAATGATCAAGTTGGATTATATTAACCAAATTCAAACCCCATCCAGTGTTGTCAACGGGTAGGGTTTGGTTTGGACCCAGGTGGAATCAGACCCAAACCTGATTTGAGATGATGGTACCAGGTTCGGACCCGGGTCTAATCAGACCCACCATAAGAAAAATCATACCTGGATCCTATAAGGATTACATGAACCAGACCCAGACCATACCCGATAAAATAAATTTTTTTATCATTTTTATATTGAAATTTTGCAGATCTTAACTGAAACTTGGGTCGGGCCTGGGTCTGGTATGAAATTTCATAAACCATACCCAGTTTCATATATTAATTGGACTCTTTAAGTCTGCCCCCGATTCTAATCAGGCCTTCTTATTTATCACTAATTAGCCCTGACCCTATAGGATTTGGTATGTGTCGGGTCCAGGTCAAACCCGACCCATTGACACCCTTATGCCCAACCAAGGGAAAAATAAAGTATGTCCAAACTTCAAACGAGTGGTTTTACTAGAGGTGTAAGCGGCCATTTAGAGTTTTCTTTGATGTGAATGTGGATCAAATCCAAAAATTAGGCCCAAGATCTCGAGCCAGTATAAATCAGGTTTGAGTTGGTTTAAGTATGTTGTTATTTCAGACCCGTATTTGTTATCAGGTTTCATGCACTAGATTATGCGCAAATCAGCTAGGTATATATGGAGTGGATTTGGTTAAGATGTAAATAAAAAAAAGTCTACATAGGTTTGGGTTGGAATTGGTTGAGGCCATAAACAATTAGGCTTTCTAGTTGCATCAATCTGACAAATATCAACGATATTTTGAAAAGTTTGAAAACAAACGTTAATTGAGTTGTAACTTTAAATGGCCAAAAGTACATGGCATTTTCAAAATATCGTGACATTGTCATTTAGGTGGAATATCACAACTTTATCTCAATATGCGTGTTTATATCAGCATGACATAATTGAAATTCCAACTACATTTTATTGTGTATTACTTAATGTGCTTGCAACTTTTTTTTTCTATAATATCGTCTATTTTCAGTTTATTTGTTGTTATTGAGGTGTTGCTGATAAAAACATGAAAACACATAACTAGCTCATATCTGATTATGCAATATTCAGCAACCATGATACATGTGATCTGGGGATGTGGACTGGTCCATGTTATGTGATATATGACTTAAATTTGACTCTGATTGTCAGATTGAGTAACCAAATACGATCTGATTAATAATTGGATTTGGATCCCCTTTCATTATCTTACTACCGAATTTGATGGATATAAGATCCTGACAGATATGCAAACCCGCTTATATGTAATCATTCAGATTTGTCAGTACGCTTTCTCCATCCAAATCTAAATCGCATTAGCCAATATCCAATTAGTAGGATCTGTTACGGACTGCAACTAATCCAAATACGAACCATCTACATCCCTAATCGAAACCCAAGCTGACCCGTTCAGATCCCAGAGTCCAACTTGACTCGGAGTCCATTGTTCAACTCGGAGGCCCTTCTCGCTTGAAGAGAGGGAACAATGGCCAAAGAAGGAAGGGTCAGTCGGAGGCCCTTCTCCGGCAGCTTCAAGAGAGAAAGAGGTTACCGAGGATCGATGGCGAATCGGCAGAGGAGGAGGGCCAGCCGGTAACCAGTAGGGAGCGACGAAAGCAGAACTGAAAGGGCCAACTGCGAATGAAAACGAAAGTGAAAACTGAAAATTGTGAAATGAAATCGGTCTTGTTGAATCGTTTCCGCCTGAATCGGCCTACTTTCGAAAGGACCGATTTTGTCCCTTGTATCGTATAAAAAATCTACCATACAGTAGGTATCGGCCGTTTCCGATACTGATAACATTGGTACAACTACAAATCCGAATCTGGAAAAACTACGCTTGTACGTATCCAAATCAAAGAATCGGGCAAGCAAATATAATCCAATATGGGACAAAATCGGGTCTAACCAACTGATCCGAACTTTGACACATAAACTGTAACGCCCCAAAATTTCGAACCTTATAATTTCCTTGAAATAGTTGGAAAATTCCTTTTCTTTACAGAGTTTATTTCTAAAAATCAGCGGGAACAATTTCTTTTAAAAGAAAAAGGACAGGTTTGACAACCTTGGGCACGTTAGCGAGAAAACAAAGATTTACCATGGATGATCTGCAATAATACTTAGGAAATCATTTCTTCTATTAAAGTGAGTATCAAGTTTGTACAAAATTTGGATTTCCTCAAGGGAAAACCGTATCAAAAAACAAAATGTCCAGGAGAAGAACTACGAGCAGAAACAGTGGATCCTTAAATAATCTCGCAGTCGCGCTATCGCCTGATGCACCTAATCGTCACCTGTACCCATGAAATGGGTTAGTTTTGCGAAAAACTAGTAGGAGAGTACAAAGACAGAAAGAACTAAATTAGGCATAGATAATTTATGCAGCAGGTAGTAACGAGCAAACTAAGCAGATGGACTGAAGGAATAAGCCAAGTACAACAAACTGAAAAGGGTGAGCATGCTCAATTTAGTTATTACTTGATAACCGGCCATGCGGGTACATACATGGCACGTGAGTCGAAACAGTCGAGTCCAAGCTGAGTGCTCATTATGTTAAGTATTTTAAGATACCTCGATTGTCTAACTGAATCCTATTCCTATGGAGACGACTGATGGTCGAGAGAGTAAGTCCCTAACGCCTGATAGGGATGCATCCGACTTTTGCAGAAGTGTTAGGCTAACTTATGTAGCCCCTATCCTTCCCCCTAACCTCTGATGACTGGGGAAAAACGAGTCTTTTGCCCTTTTAGAAAGTCATAAATGGACTGTCCATCGGAGTTGGTACCCTTCGTCCTCTCTCTTGACTTGAATTAAGCGCGACGGGGTTTATTAGCCGTTGCCTCATTCTTCATGCTCTGGTCCATTAGACCGAAACGAGCATCTTGCCTATGAAGGCGATCCCACTTTTATATGTGTTTTCAACAACATGCACTAAGCATTAATCGAGGTCATAAGACTCTCTCATTCAATCATCGTAGTACTAACATGCCTCGCATGTTCAAGAGTACACTTACGAGGAAAGGGATATACGTCCTTAATAGGAGCCTCGGGAGTGTATTTCGCAGAGATATAATGTTTTTAAAAGCTATTTTAACATTTCAAATCTTTCAAAACGACACACAACTTGCCAACATATGGCATGTGATTTTCTCGAATCTGACATCCGATGACGTAGTGTCTGGATGCTATGTAAGTCACGACACTGGTTTTGGTAAATGAGCTTCACAAATGAACCCATCACCCAACAACTTGATCTTGCCCCAGATCAAGGGTTTTCCCAAAACATATAGGGTAAAAAGAGGAATATGTATTCCTCCCGAATACGCTGAGTCTATGGGAAGGCAAAAACGAGAGACAATAATGCGAAAAGCAAGAGCCTGGGCGCGAAGCGCGACGACAACCGAAAACAGAAAATGCAAAAGCAATGGACAAGAATCGCGAACCCGCGTCCTTGAATTAAAAGACAGTAAGCAGTAAATACGAAAGTAAAAGCCTGGGCGCAAAGCGCGACGGGAAACTAAAACAGGAAATGCGAAAGCAAAGGACAAGGATCGCGTAACCGCGTCCTTGAATTAAAAGACAGTAAGCAGTAATTGCTAAAACAAAAGCCTGGGCACAAAGCACGATGACAACAGAAATAGGAAATGTGAAAGCAAGGACAAGGATCGCGAAACCGCGTCCTTGAATTAAAAATGTACTTATATACGTATATGTATATAAATATATCATTAAGTCCTTTCGATCTTTAATTATTTAAGCTTGATTTAATTATTTAAGTCCTTGTGCAACTTCTCCTGCCTTGGGGTATTGCGAGAATGGAGTCGTCTACGAACGTAGGTGATCGTCGGTTTAGTTCGCGGGGTGCGAACGGGCTCCATTGCGTAAACTGCAAAAATATGATTTTAGAAGGCATAAAAAATGAGCAAAGGTAGAGAGGAGACTCGGCTTCTCCAACCTCGAATGGAAGGGGGGCTTCCCACCCCCTTCCGTTGGCCTGACAGAAGGCAAAACAAGAGAGAGACGAGGTCGCAGGGGCCAAATGCACACCTGCGGCCCTCAGAAGACAAGGTAGGGGCCAAATGGCCCCTGTCGAGTTTTGCTCGATAAGAAATGGAACAGGGGCCAGAGGCCCCTGTCGGTCTTGAAAGGGGCAGGGGCCATTGGCCTCTGCTGGGTTTTAAGGAAAAGAGGGGGAGTGCGGGGGCCAAAGGGCCCTCGCCCTGCGGCTTATCAGGAGAGGTGGCAGGGGCCAATGGCCCCTGTCGAGCCTCTGCTCGACAGGAAAGAGAGACAGGGGCCAGAGGCCCCTGTCGGTCAAGGGAGGGGTAGGGGCCATCGGCCCCTGCTGGGTTTCCAAGAGGTGAGGCAGGGGCCGAAGGCCCCTGCTTCTTTTCTTAAGAAAAGGGTAGGAGCCATCGGCCCCTACACGAAGGGAAGGGCAGTGGCCATGGCCCCTGTCGGAAAAGTGAAAAGGGCAGGGGGCGGAGCCCACCCCCTGCCTGCTAAAAAGATGATGGCAAAAGGGAGGCTCGGCAGGGGTCGCCGGCCACCTGCCGGCCTTCCGGCGAACTAGAGGAAAAAAGAGGGGAAGGAGGTTTACTTGGGCTGCCAAGGGAAAGGAGGTCGCCGAAAAAAGGTTGCCGTGAAGAGGGGCTCGTCGGAGAGGTCGTGCCATGAAGGGGGGTTGGCCGGCGTCGGCAAAGAGAGAGGCGAGAGATAGAGTCGGGGGAAAGAGAGAGTAGAAACAGAGGGGAGAGAGACGAGAGATGAGAGAGAGAGTCGGGGGGGGGGGGGTCGGGGAGGCTCGTAAGCCCTCCCCTCTCCCCTCTTGTCTTAATATAGGGAGGGGGCGCACACAGGGCCCGCCCCCTGTGTCGCCGGAGATCCCCCTCCCTCTGCGGGCTGCCAGCCCCTCTGAAAAGGGTTTTCGAGGGGCTGGCACGGGTTGGATCCGGGTCGGGTCTGGACCCGACCCGGGTCCGATCTCTTTAAAATTTTTTTTACTGGCTTTTACATAAACAGTAGCTTTTACATGACTCTCTACCACAGATCCTGCTCAGACCCGGAGTTTCACTAAGTTGTCGGTTCAGGATCCCAATACGGGCGCAGCACTTCCAAAAAATAGACACAATATTGGTTTAAACTTGACCCGACTCATATCCGACCCGTTTTTATCTGAGGACGCGATGGCGTCAAAAAGGCCGCGCGAGGTTGGGAAGATTAGATCCCATATTGTGGCCACGTTTTGAAACCACCATCGTCCATCACTTTAATCACTACCGTTCATTATAAAATGATGACATCATCACTTATAGTTGACCCCACTGCCTGCACAAATGAATGGTTGTGATGGAATTGTGATTTACAAATGTCAAAAAACATAAAAAATTTGTGTTTTTTCAAATCATTCTGATCGCGTCCTCTACAATTTGCCCTAAATTCAAACATCCGGATTCCCACCCGACGGGGGCGCGCACTCGCAGGAAACTATGGCGTCTTCGCCGGAGAATCACCCCATTGGCGTGAATTCCGTCAAGGATACAGTCTCCCTATACACAAGGAACGCTGTAACGAGGATCTACGGCTTCCTCCCGTCGTCCGATTCGAGACTCTTGCCCGTGATCCAACGCCTCTACCTGCCTAAGCGATCGCGCCGGAGGAGGATTCCGGGCCTCCCTCTCCCACTGCCGTCCAGATCACTCGAACAGCTCAGGTAATGATTTCTTCACTTGTTATTTTCTGCTTCGAATCGAAACGTTGCATTTCTTCCTTGATTCCATGGGGTTTGGATCGTGAGTTCTTGGTTTAGGACTTGGCCTTCTAGTCCGTTTCATTGTATCGTGATCGTGTCTCCGATTTTGTTGCAAACCGTTTAGAGTTTTGGGTTTTCATGGGGAATTCTCAAGCTGCTGCAGTCGTAATGATTTAGGTTCAAGTGTCTCCGATTCAAGTGATTTAGGTTCAAGTGTTCTACATGGTCGGTGTGTAATACTAACTGATGCATGTTGGAAAATGTCCAAGTTTAGTTGTTCTGCATTTATGATTGTAATTGCGTATTAGGAGCATCTGGTGTTAGGGGGTCGGGGTTTCTTGAGGAATTCTGAATCTGCTGAGGCGATGATGGTTTGTAATACTAACTGCTAAATATTATGAAGGTTTCCGATTTTAGGTCGTTAGTGTGTCTATTTTATATGAGGCGATGATGCATGCTATCCTCGTAGGTAAGGATCTTCCTAGATGGAAGTCATAGAGAGAAGTTATTTTGACCAAATCTGACCCCATGGATGTGTTCAACATGGTCAAAATAGTAAGAAACTAGAAACTGTCCCTTAGATTGTATTTTTTTAAGTAAAATATGATTTTTGAAGGTTAAAATTTCAGTACATTGTAGGGCATTGATTTCTCAACCCCCGAGAAGTCCTTACTTCGGAAAAACATGATCTAAGAGCTGATTTTTGTTAAACCAAAAAAATGTATACCAGATTTAGAGGGTCAGATGTGAAAAAAGAGAGTTTTTCACTAGTGGGTTCCTTACCCCCATGAGGGTAGCAAACATTGTCCCTCTCTAGAAAACATAGTTGTAGGTGTTGCTTGGTCCAAAAATGCAGATATGTGTGCTGCTACACAAAGGCCTGCATAATTTAAAGCATGACCTGCATTTCGTTGGCCTACATTGGTGTTACTAAGGCTTGGCTTAGAGAATCAGTTGAATCCTGGTGGATTTGGCTTATTTGCTTAATTCTATGAATGGGTTTATCAAGTCTAATGATTCCTGAGTCAACTCTGGTTGTCGTTATGTGTGATATAGATTCACTTGTCTGACCCTTCTGATGATTCCTGAAACAACTTTGGTTGTGGTTGTGCGTGATAAAGTACAACTTGTCTGACCTGGAGACATTCTGTTAATCATATGACAAAAATATTTGGACTGAAAACTTTAAGATCTAATCTATGTCAAAACTATCTTTCAGTTATTAATATTATAGTTGTAAAAGGTGCGTATTAGACACAAGGACATTATCATGGGAAAAGAGGGGAAAACACCTTTAACAATGTAATTAACTATGAGATATGAACAATAAAATGAACTAGGTGATCTAGAGTGTGTAAGGGACATGTTATAAAGTGCATGACTAAACTAAAATAAAGAAATGTTCCTTTGTTGTTTACTTCAGAATCCAGACGGAAACATGCAGAGCCTTGCAACTTCTAGAAGAAATTCAAGAGCGCATGCTTTCATTCTTACATTGCATTCGGAAGAGCTTATGTTTTTGGCAGTCACGTGCTGAGGTGCTTTTCTTTAACACCTCTACTTGAGTTTCTTGTTTAAGGGATTTATGGATTGTTTTTTGTGGTATAACTATGTTGCTAGGATTTCATATTGGATGTCAATCATTTCCCTTATTTTTCAGGGGACAGATGCTCAAAAAGCATACTTTATGGTCTTTGAGAGGGGACCATGGGCTTTTGCTGAAGAAACAATTAAGTTGATACGTGGATGCATGACAAAGGGACCAACTATACAACATCTTGCATTTTCTGCCTCTGTTAGAATTTCTGAAAGAATTTCAATCTTAACACATTTGCAGCATTGGTTAGCTATGTTTTTAGCACAGGTTTGTTTGACTCTATTTATATACTAATACTATAATTTATTATTATTATTATTATTTGTTCTTTGTGCTTCTGGTTTATACGACTAACCTTGACATTTTGAGTAGCGCAATTTTATTTTAGTTATTATATTTCTCTAATTTACAGCTTAGATCATACAATCTCTTTGATGTTCTTCTCTTAACTAAAATGAGTAAATTCTTTGGTCTTTCTTGCTCAGTTCTTCTCTATAGGATTTATTTATTTTAGTTGCTAAAAGTTTATTGTTGCGACCTGGTTCTCTTGAATAATATATTTTAAGAGAATCATATATTTAGAAACTCATATAAGTAGCATTTTTATATTACAAAACCATAGAGTTGAACTATTTCTTTTATTAGATAGAATTAATTGTGTATGTATGATTCATTGTATTGATTTACTTGTAGTTTTACATGGAAATTGACTCATTCGGGGAAGCATTGACAAAGGATCTTGACAAGTCATTGCCTTCATTGCTAGTTACTATCAATAACCTATTTGCAGATCTACAACAGTATTCTTTACATGGAATTGAAAAGGTTTGAGTGAAAATTTTATGTTTTTCATTGCGGATTGATTAAAATATGGGACAATTTTTTAATAGCTTTATTACATTATGATGGGTAACTTCTTGCTTTAAATGCTTAATTTTTTTTTATATCATTTTTGTAGGGAGATTATCCAACATATGTGGAGAGGGTTGATGGTAATTCACTTACTCCAGAATTTGCGAGACTACCTGAGGTTTTACAAGAGAAGTCTCAGTGGACAGATGTTGAATTAGGAGATGCTATCGATATAATACATTTAAATCTTGATAAACTTGATGCTTACTCATCTCTACTTGTAAGTTATCAGTTCCTGTTATCTGTAAATCATTCAAGAAGTCCTTTTTCTTTTTGAAAAGTAATGAATTGTCACTCTTGAAAATGACTATTTGACATTCTTATTTGGTGCCTTGTGCATAGTATTCTCGACTAGTTCCTTCTTTAATATAATGAGTATATTATATTGTTTTCACTTTTTTTTTCTTCATCAATGTGTTTCTACATATTAATGGTTCAAATGCTAAGTTTTATTGTTATGCATCATGGATGTTTTTCATGCTATAAGTTTTGCTTACTATTCTTTTCTTCAAGCACTTTAAGATGCATCCTACTACTTTGATTAATGCTAATTTTCATTCTTGGATGTGAATTTGTATAAAATATATTTGCACAAAGAAATTTATATGTTTGCAAGATGATAAATTTCTATTAGCACTAGTAGTCCCATTTTGGTCTTTTATAGTGGAAGTCATAATTGTTAACTAAGCTTCACCCCTTTGTATTTGCCTTTTCTTTCTCTGTTTTATTGGCAGTCTGCTTTGATTTATGCACTGTAATTATTAGTATTGTAAGTATCGTACGATATTGTATGATACATATCATTACTCTTGGCTTTTGGGATACGATACACACTTGTATCGCGATACGACTGTGCATCGTACCTATATCGGGTGTATCATATCCTGTATCGTGCCGTATCGTACGATACACCTTCGACACACTTTAAAAAGGTCATTTTTTTTTCATTTTGGGTTTTAAATACCTTTTGAGGGATGACTTCTCCATTTCTCTAGAGGCCATTAGAAGTTCATTTCCACCATTTTTTCACCCAAAGAAGTGGGTTAAAGTAAAAAAAAAGTGCATTTTCACTCAAGAAAATGGGTTGGATCCACGAAAATTAAAGATTTATATCAAGGTAGAAATAAGACTCCACACTTCTCCTACAAAGATGACATCAGATGATCCGTCATGACAATGGGGCACTCAAGTAATGAGTGGAAACCGATTGAAAATCGAGTGCAACTATTGACATAATATTTTTGTTTATGTAATATGAAAGTATGAGTCTTGTGGCATGTTCTTAATTGCAAGATATTTAATATTTTGTATTGTTCTTGTGAGATAATTGATGTTTGATGATGTCTTATGCATCTCATAGAGATATAAATGCTTCATATATGATTTTATAGTTGTATTTTGTGCAATTCATCATTGTTTCATGTGATATGATTTTTTTAGAATTTTTGCAAATTCTTTCTGATTTTCCTTGATTTTTTATTAAAAATTTATGATACTTTTACGATACGATACAATACAGTGTTACTTTGGGCCCGACCGATACGGGTAACGATATGATACTTACAACCTTGGTAAGTATTGCTTGTCATTTTGAGTTCAGACTCAACCCGAAATTCCAAAGAAGGAAAACCATTAAAGAGCCAACATTCTATTTGCCTTTTGAAAAAAAAAATCTTCCCTTCATTAGGTGAAGGGTAAACAAGATACATAAAGCAGAAGGAAAACAATAAATGCTAGTGAAATCTTTATTATCAATGAAATCTGGTGGGACCCTTTTGCTACTATACCATCTTTTTTTTGAAAGAAAAATAAAATTATGGATTAACTCTCAAGATGGAAAGAATTACATCGAAGATTCTAAGTGATGAGGATGAGATGGTGATTACATTAGATGATGCTCACTCATACCATTGGTAAAGTGCCAACAAGATGAAAATTACAATTGTAGACTAAGTACATCTTGAGGTCCTCCTTGAACACTTAGGCATATTACTTGGAGTTCACATTTAGCATCTCAATTTCAGTCCTTTTTGGCCTGCACAAAAAGGACTGAAAATGAGATCCGGTGTTTTTTTTTGCTCCTATATCACCATATCAAAGGCAAACATGAAAATAATTAATGGCATGAACAAGAGTGAATGCAAGGAACAACAAAACTGTGAGAGGGAACTAAAGAGATTGGAGGTCGATTAAGTTTCTTTATACCCTAAGCAGATCATGTTTCTAAGATTTATTTTTTCATCATTATTTCTCTATAAGCTAGTTGTTGACATCTTGATTGTCTTGTATTATTTGGCAGATCTTGCATTAATTACTTCTGGTTTGTTTGCAAGTTTTGATCAGTGCTGATCTTCTTTTATGCTTATGCTTCATAATGAGAATTGTGTCTGTTATAAAGTTTGTGATCGAATGTCTTCCTTGCTTTAAAAACAAGTAATATAGGAGAAAAGAAAATAAGGACTATTGAACTATACGTATTGAAGCAATATCTTAAAACTCAACTTCGAAAAACTACCCATATATAGTGGCCTGTTGTTGAAGTTTGTTTGGAATCCCAATACCTTTTCTTTATCATAGTTGTTGAGCTATTCACTAAATTAATATCCACTGGATACATGTTAGCAAAACTTTGTACTCTCTATTAACTATCACTTGGCTTTCAAAGACAAATTATAGGTTTCATCACCTCTTATTCCATTTTGAAGCATGAACTAAATTGCTTTTTTCTTTTGCTTTGAAGATTTCAAAATATCAGAAGCCAAAGAGAGTAACTTTATATTGGCTACGTTATACATGTGGAACAGTTGGGTTATCCTTATGTTCAGCATGGCTTTTGAAGCATAGTAGTTTGATGGGCAGTTCTGATATTGATAATTGGATTCATGATGCAAAGGAATCAACTACTGCATTTTGGAAAGATCATGTGGAGTTTCCAGTATGTTTATTAATCTCCTTTTCTCTTTGTTTATTTCCTAATGTTTAAGTTTGCTAATTGTTAAGATGAGTTTGGGATTTCTGACAAAATACGTTACAAGATTTGGATGGTTGTGGGAAGCTTATATTTCACTGTTGAAACTTTTGATATGTGATAAAATGATTTCTTGTACGTTATTATTGCTTTGCCTCTTAAGTGCTACCTTATTCTTCTGTTATTTTTTTTATATAAAAGTAGTTATTGCCAGTTATTTCTTATGAACAATTATTACGTTACCTCCAACTATTCACTTGCTATATTATATATAGGATTCTGGTTAAAAAGTTCACATATTTATTTTATGTTGTCTGACGGCACAGTCAAGGTTGCTAATACATTTCCATCAGCCAAGTTGTATGTTCAGCTGTAGATCAATATTGCTCTGTGCCCAAGAGTGGAAATCTTTCTAGATAATATTGTGCGAAGAAGATTGTGACTATAAGCTTTGTAGGTTTTACATAAATGGTGTCAATTGCTAAGAAGATTACTTTATACGATTATGGACTACAATCTTGTCATAGTTGGTGGTTTATTTTTTCTTAAAAGTATTTCTTATTATGAAAAAAATGATGTGTTATTAGTGCAATATTTAAACATTCCTTATTATTATATATGTTCTTTCCTTAGCATAATTTCCTTTTTCTTGATTAATCTGCATTTTACACTTTTGAAATAACTAAATTTAGGCCCTTGTTTTATTGTATTACTTATGCTAAGTATGCCACTTTCCAGCTTTTGTCTATTAGAGATGAACTTTGTGAAACATTCAAAAGGCGGCACAAAGGTGTAATGGAGCTTGAAGAAGTGAAAATGACTGCAGATACTCTTCATAGGTGGGTTTTTCTTATATTTCTTGTGCAATTTTGGTTCTGTGGATGTTGAACTTGCTCATTTTCTTCTTGATTGTGTGTCTTCACCTCAAAATTGCTGATAAAATACCAAATTTTTGTTAAACCTGTTGGAAATCCTCTTTTTGTTTTGTTCTCAAGTTTCTATTAACATGATTTTTAAAGGCTGACAGATCCACATGTTATTAATGGATCCTCGTTCGGTCCTCATGAATATCTCACTCTTATATTTTATGAGATCAATGTATCTTGTAATGAATGTAAATTTTTACTGTCTTTATAGTTTGTTCAGAGTGATAATAATGATAATGTCATATGCTGCTGCTGCTTAGTGGGCTACTTGCATAGGGAATATCTGATGCATTTTCTGCTTGAGAACCTTGTGTGATATAATTAATGGTTCTCTTTAAAGGATAACATATTAGTTGCTAATGTTATTCAGTAGCAGCAGCCATCAGGTACTTTGATGTCTAGCTTTCTCTTGTAGCTAATTGGTTGGTCAGTTAACTGTCACGGTATTATGCCTGACTTTGTCCTGGTTGAATATAACAATACTTTATAAAAGAAAAAAATTGTTGTTTTCTTTTGGCTTCAACAATGTTACCATGAATTCATGTAGCATCTCATGTATTACGTTTTTCATTTTTTTTCTAATATCAGAAACTATGGGTTGCACTGTAAGGATTGCTCTTGTGACCCTGCATGATTTCATTTTCCTTTAGTACTTATAAAGATGAAGGTCTTAACAGAATGTCGCTTACACTATGGATACATGTTTTCGATCTTGCCTCAGTTGTTATAAAAACAATATTTGCTTCTTGCTGCAGTGCAAAGTAGAGAAAGGGTGAATCTAAAAGAAAATATATTTTAGTTGTTGTCTGATAAGGAAAATTATGTTAGCTGATTTGATGTGAATATACCTGCAGTCTTGCACCAGTAGTCATTGAGATTATAAAAAATTTGCCAGAAATGTTTATGATCTGCTTTGTTTTATAGTATGACTATTATTGTGCATTAGAGCAATAAGTTTACATCATTAATGTATGTTGTATTATCGGTAACGTGTTTCAAGATTATTGGGTTTGTACACATATTATGTAATTATTCAAGAGCTGCTAACAACCTTTCATTAGAAAAGCATTATTTTCACAAACTTTAGTTTGATTACAAATTTCATGTGCATCTAGTGCATGGCACACACATGTATATGCACTAATAACATATAATGTAAAACTAAAGATAGATCCTATCATCTTATTATCTTTTTTGTGGCTGACTTGCAGAATGTTGTTGGCTTTCTGTGAGAAAACAAAAGATCAAAAGCTTCCAGAGGATGCTTCTGATCATGAGATGATGGAAATGGTGATGGCCAGGTGAATGTCTTTTTGTATAGAAATCCTCTTAACAGATACTTAGGCTGTTCTACACATTTTTTCATGTTGTGCATTTGAAATAGCATGCCCTTGATTTTACATTGTACTTTTGAAAATAATGTGGAATCATTGCCTATACTTTTTTTTCCACTTATATAACTTTTGAAATTATCCTCATCTTTTTTTCAAAAAAAGAAATTGCCCTGATCCAGTCTCTTATTATTATGTTTTTTGTGTTGATTTTCTCGCTAATTGCGTCAAGTCTAATGAGAAAGGCTATTATAAGATGTAGGTTAACATGTTTTTTGATAAAAGGCTAACAAGTAGTAGTGTAGTACAGGTATGAGAAGGAGCTCATGCATCCAATTCAAAATCTTTTGGGTGGAGAGCTTGCCCAAGCTTTGCTAATTCAGGTAAACTTCTTTCTTTGTGTAAGACCGTGATTTACATTTTTATGCATTCTCTAATATTTCACTTTTTTTCTTTGCAGATACAAAAGCTAAAACTCGATATTTATACGTAAGGCCAAACAACAATTTTTGTTTTTCTTTTCTTTTGTGAAATTATTAGTAATTCATTAAAAAATTAAATGATTTTTTGCTTCTCAATACTTCTCCAAACAGGGCAAATCTTGAGATAAATCAGATTCTTAGAGCCAATGAAATCAATTTTGCCATTCTTGCTGCTCTGCCAGCCTTCTTTTTTGTACTCATTTTGGTCATGGTGGTGCAACCTTTGTTCACTAAGGTTAGTCAAGTTTTAGTCACAATTCTGATACAAATGAAATTGAAGTATGAACTTGTTGGTTATATATGAAACTATGTTACATGTAGGCAGACACAGACAAGGGCTTAATACGAGTATGAAACTTGAATATACAATTTTTAAAAACTAAGACATGAGGACACAAAATTTGTCATTATTTAATTGATAAAACATATAAAAATATATTTATATTATTGAAAGTTATTACAATTTATTAAAAACCATTAAAAATATAAAATAATGTTAATACTTGTCATAGCGTGTTTACATGGCATGTCCCTTAGACATGGGGCCCTAAGGGTATGTTTGAATCACTGCCCCCCCGCCCAAAATTAGACGAAATAGACGCGGGGGACGGTGATTTTAACAAACGTTGGATGCGGTGGACGCTCGGAACAACGTCTGCCGCATCCTTAAAAACTTGTTCTTTTTGTAACACCCCTCCCCCTGTTACAAAACGAACAGGACGCGGGGAACACGTTTAAAAAAAATCGGGGGTAAGGGTCCCCCGACTCTCTCTCCTTGGCAACCAGGGGGTCACCGATGCCGGGGATGAGGCCACCATCGAGAGGTCGGCGAGGCGATGCGAGGCCGGCAACGCCACCGGGGATGAGGCCGCCGGTGAGGTTTCCCCTTTTCTTCTCTCTTCCTCTTTTTGTCTTTCTTCTTCTTCTTCTTCTTTTATTTTGATTTGAATTAAATTTCTTTTTAGGGCATTTTTAGGTTTTCATGTGAGGGTTTTCTTAGATTAGGGTTTTTTGTTTGATTTTCATAGATTAGGTTTTTGTTTGATTTTATTGATTAGGGGTCTCTTCTTGATTAGGGTTTCTTCTTCTTCATTCTTCCCCCATGAAACAAAGTACATTTGTTGGACTTAGAACAAAAAGAACAGAACGAACAAAACCAATGTTCTGTTCCGTTCTTTTTATTCATTTCGTCCAACCCTGGACAAGCGATCAAATATACCCTAAATAACATGTCTTTATGAGATGGATATGTGTAATGAAGTAAGCGGAAATAGAGACATGGAATGCTAAAGCATACCCAATGTCCTATAAAGGACAACCACAAGTGCAATAGCAATGAACAAGTCCATAAGGGACAAATACAAAAGCCAACAACGAACTTACAAATAAAAAGAGGATGTTATTGAGCATTAGGGCTTAGAAAAGCCTACTTTATAATGGGGTGAACACCCTTATTTATACAACTAAAAAAGGGAGAGAGATGGTTGAAAAAGGAGACAACATTGGGGGCTCAACTAGGAGTAGTTGGGCTCACAATGGTCATATTAATGACCGTTGGGGGTCCCAACGACTCTTAGTTGGGACCCCCAATGCATTACACTATTTAAATTAAAAAAGAAAGAAAAGATAAAACTAGAAAATAAGAAAAAAGAGAAATAAAGAAAAATAAATAAATAAATAAAAGACAGTACTACCCTTATTGGGCAGATTTACAGAAATGCCCATTATCGGGTATGAAATAACATATATATATACTTGAGTACATATGTTTTAACACCCTCCCTCAAGCTTTACGGGGAGATGACCGAAAGCTTGTTAAGTAGAAAGATAAAGCGAGGAGCAGCAAGAGCTTTGGTGAAGAAGTCCGCCAATTGGTACTCGGGTGTAACGTATGGCAATGTAATAGTCCCTCTTAGATATTCATCACGTACATAGTGACAGTCCATCTCAATGTGTTTAGTACGCTCGTGGAAGGTGTGGTTGCTTGCGATATAATTGGTGCTTTTATTGTCACAACACATATTCGAAGGTGTAGAGATGACTATGCTCATATCACTAAGAAGGATGAGAAGAAGCCATACAAGCTTCATGGTTGTAGTGGCCATTGCACGATATTCTGCTTCTGTTGAGGACAAAGATATTTTGTGTTGCTTCTTGCATCTCCAGGAAATCATAGTCACCTAAAAACATAGAAACTTATAGTTGAGACTCTATCATTGGGATTTCCTTCCCAATCAGCATCAATATAAGCAATTAAATTAAGTGACGAAGATGAAGAAAGAAAAACTCCCTTGGTTATAGTGTTTTTAATGTATCTGATGATTCTTAAGACTGCACTCATGTGCACCGTTGTAGGTGCATGTTGAAACTAAATGATTGAATGAACTGCATGAGCAATGTTTGGCCGAGTGATGGATAAGTATGTCAGAGACCCAACAAGTTGACAGTAGGGAGTAGGATCTTTAAGAAGAGTTCCATCTTTCAATCTTAATTTGGCATTGATAACTTCAGGGGTTTCTGTCTTCTTGTCGTTGGAAATGCCGGACTTCGAACAAATGTAAGAATCCAAGATCAACATGTCAAAATTTTCTTTTAAAACTTTCTTGATATCATTAATTCCCTGCTTATCACTTTCAGTGATAATCATTTCATCTACGTAAAGCAGGAGAATAACCACCAAAGACCCTGTACTTTTCACAAAAAGTCCAGTGTCAGTATAACAAGAACAAAAACCCAAACGTGTCATTACTAAATTTATCATACCAATCTTTTGGGACTTGTTTTAATCCATATAAAGCTTTGTTGAGTTTAAGAATTTTATCATTACCAATACATACCCCTGGTGGTGGATCCATGTAAACCTCTTCATTTAGTTCACAATTTAAAAATGCATTTTCAGCATCTAATTGATAAATAGGCCATCTTTTAATAGAAGCAACAACAATAAGGGTCTTAACACTGATCATTCTAGCAATCGGGGCGAAGGTTTTCTTATAATCAATACCGTATTCTTGTGAGTATCCTTTAGCTACTAACCTAGCTTTGTAGCGTTCTAAGGACCCATCACTCTTAGTTTTGACTTTAATCCATCTGCATCCTATAGATTTCTTTCCTATAGGTAATGAATTTATTTTCCAAGTTTTTGCTTTTTCAAGGGCACTAAGTTTTAACTTCATGGCTTCAACCCATTGGGGAAAATTCTTAGCTTCATTATAGTGGGATGGTTCATGGAATGAGTGTAACGCAATTAAGCATGACCTATATTTTGGTGTTAGTGAATCATAGGAAACAAACCTGTTAGAGGGATTGGAGATACAACTGGATCTTCTATGTGAAGTTTCCTCTATGCTAAAATCATGTGAGTATTTTTCCAATGCATTCATGGGAACTTGTTGACCACACCGAATATAGGTTTGAATTGGTCTACTATCAATGATATCGTTTTCATCAACATTTTCATTTTCAATATTGTTAAGAGGAGTGTCCTCTTGGTCATTCATGGAATTTTCATTCCGAATCACTTCTTGAGGAAGAAGATCAAACAAGAATGCATATTCGCTTTCATTAATGTCTTTAGTTTTTTCAAAACCATTTTCATTTTCCAAAAAAGTTACATCTTTAGACACATATAGTTTGTTATTTTTGGAGTTGAAGCATCTAAATCATTTTTTATTTTCTCTATAACCTAAGAATACACATTCAATAGCTTTTGGTGATAATTTATCTTTTTTATGTGAAAGAACAAAACATTTACAACAAAAAATTCTTAATCTATTGAAATCGGGTATTCTTTTAAATAGTTTTTCATAGGGAGATATATTTTGCAAAGATAAGATCATTCTATTTATCAAATAAATTGATGTTAGAGCGGCTTCGTCCCAATTTTTTTGGAATTTCTTTTGAAATAAGAAGAGTCCTAGTAGTTTCCAAAATGTGTCTATGTTTTCTTTCGGCTAAATCATTTTGTTGAGGAGTTCTAGGACAATATTTTTTATGGCAAATTCCATTTGTTTCTAGATAATTTTGAAACTCTTTTGACAAGTATTCTCCACCCGTATCAGACCTAAGGATAGAGATATTACTTGAGAATTGATTTTTGACAATCATATGAAATTTCTTAAAGAATGAGAAGACATCGGATTTTAAGTTAAGAAAATAAATCCATACATATCTAGTAAAGTCATCAATAAAAGTAATATAATATGAATATCCTCCTTTTGATATGACAGGAGAAGGCCCCCATGCATCCGAATGAACTAATTCAAAAGGCCTTTTAGACACAAAAGTTCTATTTGGAAAATGAGTGAATTTCATTTTTCCAAAAATGCAATCCTTACAAACAAATTTTTCCTCATTACAAAAATTTTTTCCAAAGGGAAAAAATACATTTTTGAGAAACTTGGATGTCCAAGTCTTTTGTGTCAAGTCTCAAAATTTTTATCTTGGATATAATTACAAAAAGAGTTGGTGGGGAGTTTCAAGTAGTTCATGTAATAGAGTGTAAAAGTATCTTCAACAAGATACTAAAGTCAAAGGAACGATATAAATGTGCAAGCATACACACACCAAGAACACTTGGAACGCTTGTGCACCAAGAGCACAAAATACGAAATCACAAAAGTGCAAATGCACTCATAAGTTTTATAAACACTAAAATGGTTGGGCAATAAATCCCAACAACCACACTACCAAATACAAGAGAGAATGCCCATATTTATAGGGCTAAAGGAGACCTTGGAAGGGGCTCCACATAGTCGTTGGAGCCCCTCCAACGGTCACAAATGTGACTGTTGGAGGGGTCCAACGACTAGTGTGTTGGGCCCCTCCCAAGGTAGGTACAAGGCATTTATTAAATGAAAAAATAAAAATAAAAAGGGAAAAAGAAATTACAAAACATATTCGAAAAAGAATATGTGTAAAAATGTCTAAACTACCCCTAAGACTAAAGATAGAATTATATATATATTTTACATATATAATAGGTAGATACATGTACATATATTATATATATGTATATGTATTACCTTATATATGTAAAATATATATACGAAGTTACAAGATTGAATTACATAATTTAACACCCCCCTCAAACTTAGGGCAGGATGACCGATAGTTTGCCAAGAAGGAAGTTGAACCGCGGAGCACACAAGGCTTTGGTAAAGAAGTCTGCCAACTGATATTCGGACGTAACATAAGGAAGATCAATGACTCCTCGGAGATATGCTTCGCGAACATAGTGACAGTCCATTTCAATGTGTTTGGTCCGCTCATGGAATGTGTGGTTTTTCGCAATGTAAATTGCGCTCTTGTTGTCGCAACACAGCTTGGTGGGCCCTTCGATTGTGACTCCCATGTCTTCAAGCAGTTGATGAATCCAAACAATCTCCATGGTAGTAGTTGCCATGTCACGATATTCAGCTTCTGTTGAGGAGAGTGACACCTTTTGTTGCTTCTTGCATCTCCATGAGATCAGTGAGTCACCTAAGAATACACAAAAACCAGTGGTGGAGTGACGATTTTTTGGGTCACCTCCCCAATCAGAATCAGTATAAGCGATTAATTTTAAATCGGAAGAAGATGACAGAAAAACTCCCTTGTTTAGAGTACCCTTTATGTATCTTACGACTCGTAAGATGGCGCTCATGTGAACGGATGTAGGCGCATGTTGAAACTGACTTGCAGTATGGACTGCATGGGATATATCTGGTCTGGTAATACTCAGATACATCAGAGATCCTACAAGCTGTCTGTAGGGTGTAGGATCCAAAAGTGGAACCCCATCATCAATTTTCATCTTTGCTCCTACTACCGCAGGAGTTTCGCAAAGCTTCTCATCCGTAATACCTGACCTGTCAATGATCTCAGATGCAAGCTTAGTTTGAGATAAGAAATATCCTCTAAGAGAGTATGCTACTTCAATTCCCAAAAAATAAGTTAGAAAACCCAAGTCAGACATTTCAAATTTATCTTTTAAGATAGATTTTATACTCTTAACCCCGTTAGAGTCACTCCCAGTGATGAGCATGTCATCAACATACAGAAGTAAAATAACAATCCCTGTATTGGATTTTCTAACAAACAGAGCAGTGTCAGTAAAACAAGAGGAAAAACCATTCTCAATCATAACAGAGTTAAATCTATCATACCAAGCCTTGGGGGCTTGTTTTAGTCCATAGAGAGCTTTTTGAAGACGAAGTACCTTTCCCTTAGGAGCCTCCATTCCAGGAGGAGCATCCATATAAACTTCTTCACTTAAATCACCATTTAAAAAGGCATTTTTAACATCCATTTGATAGATGTTCCATTTGTTGATAGAGGCAACGGTTATCAGGCATCGGACAGTGACCATACGGGCTACATGAGCAAAAGTTTCTTCATAGTCAATACCATATTCTTGACTATATCCTTTTGCAACCAAGCGAGCTTTATACCTTTCAAGGGATCCATCACTTTTAGTTTTTACTTTAAAACCCATCTGCATCCTATTGTTTTCTTACCTTTAGGAAGATGTTGAAACTCCCAAGTTTTGGCTCTTCTCAGAGCCTCAAGTTCACTGTCCATTGCATTAATCCATTCAGGGCACTTTCGTGCTTCTTCAAAGTTTCTAGGTTCTATATAGGAGTGAATGGCACTAAGGCAGACTCTATATCTTGGTGAAAAAGAGTAATAGGAGATGAACCTAGAAGGAGGCCTTCTACTTCTTTCGGTTCTACGCGGGATTATTTCATTCTGTGAGCCACTGGGACTGACATTACTATATCTGTCAAGAGCACTCCTAAAGTTGTTTTGATCTCTATGAGTATATGTGATAGGGTCTCTAGGTAAGTCAATATGTTGATGTGACAAAGAAGGCAAGGAGGAGTTTTCCTCGGTTTCAAATTCATTTGGGTTACTTTGATCTGACTCATTATCACTAGTATCATCGTCTTTATTCAGTAAATCGAATAAAAAGGAGTAATCCATATTTTCATTTTGAGGGTTACTATGTTCGAACCCACTAACATTTTCCAAAAAACTCACATTTCTGGAAACATACAATTTATCACTTTTGATATCATAACAACAAAACCCCTTTTGGGTTTCGGAATAGCCAAGAAAGGCACAAGGAATGGCTTTATGAGAAAGTTTGTCATTCTTATCAGTAAGAACAAAACATTTACACCCAAAGACCCTTAACCTGCTATAATCAGGTTCCTTATCATACAGTTTTTCAAAGGGAGAAATTTTGTTTAAATTCTTCGATGGGAGTCTGTTTATGAGATAGACAGACGTAAGGGCTGCCTCAGCCCAGAGATTTTTTGGAATGTTTTGAGAAATGAGTAAAGTCCTGGTTGTTTCAATGATGTGCCTGTGCTTTCGCTCGGCTAACCCATTTTGTTGAGGGGTTTTCGGGCAAGATTTTTGGTGAAGAATACCAAAGTTTTCAAGATAACTTTTAAATTCATTTGAAAGGTATTCTCCTCCAGAGTCAGACCTAAAAATTTTTAAACATCCATTGAATTGATTTGAAATCATTGTGTGAAAACTTTTAAAGGTTGAGAAAACTTCATGTTTATGTTTAAGGAAATAAATCCAACAAAACCTAGTGTAGTCATCTACAAAGATCACATAATATGAAAATCCTCCTTTAGACATTACTGGAGCCGGTCCCCATACATTGGAATGGACAATTTCAAATGGTTTTGTCGTGAACTGGATCTTTGAGGAAAAGGCAAACATTTCATTTTCCCAAGAATGCATTCATTACACAAAAAGTCACTTTTACAAAGATGTTTAACAAAAGGTAAATAAGAGATTTTAACAATATTGGGATGACCCAATCTCTTATGCCATACATGAATGTCTTTGTTTTGGACGACGTTGCAAAATTGACTCTTAGGAACTTGAAGAAAATCTACGTAGTAGAGGTCTCCTCTTCTAGAGCCTTTCCCAATCAATCTCCCGGACTGACGATCCTGTATCCAACATTTATTAGAAGAGAATTTTATATCGCAACCATGGTCCGAGAGTTGGGAGACGGAAAGAAGATTTAAGTTAAGGTTTGGGATAAAACGAATTTTTGGAACAAAGAAGTCTTGTTTTTCAAAATTACCTACTCCTTTAATCTCAAGAGATGTTCCGTCCGCGGTTGAGACAAAAGATGGAAAAGAATTTTTAGAGAAATTTGAAAGAGAGCAAGAGCTAGGGGTCATGTGAAAGGATGCCCCGGAATCTAAAAGCCAAGATGTCTTACCGGGGGAAGAGGATGACATAGCGGCTCCGGAAGTGCCTCCCTTGAGAAGAGGTTGGAGTGCTTCTACAATTTGTTGAAGAGAAAGAGACTCATTTGATGAAGAAGGTCGTTCTTCAACTTGGGATGCCATAGCCATTGCAATCAATTTCTTTCATTTAGGACACAAAGGTTTGATATGTCCGGGTTCTTTACAATAGTAGCAAGTCACTTTGCTATAATCTCTTTTGCCATATCGATCATTTCCTCCTTGACCTTGATTCTTGAAATGAGGAGGTCTATAGGTTTTCATGTTGTTTCCCGGTCTTGACACGACATTAGCCATTTCACATCTTCTTGAGTAGAGGAAGCAACAAGAATGCTAGAATTATTTTTGCCAATCCCCATACAGGTTTCTTCACCACTTAGCTTGGTGATAACATCTTCAAGCGAGGGAGATGTGAAAGCGGAGAGAAGAGAGGACCGAACTTGTTCAAATTCGGGTCTAAGGCCATTTAAAAAATTGAAGAACCGGTCTTCCTCAAGTTGTTTGTGCCTTAATTCGATTGCCTCACCACTCTACTTAGGTTCAAGAATTGCGAGTTCGTCCCAAATAGCGGATAATTCGGCAAAGTACTCCCGAATGGTCATGTCATTTTGTTGGAGAGTCAAAGCCCTCTTTTGGAGAAAGTACTTGTGGGATAAATCTCTTGAGGTGTACATTTTCTCAAGATATACCCAAGCTTCGGAAGCCCTTTTAAATTTGATGATGTTGGCATTTATCTTGGTCTCAACGGATGAGAAAATCCAAGATAAGATCTTGAAGTTCTTCATTTCCCAATCATCATGTTTTTTAGAATACTCTTCAAGGGCCTTTTGTCTTTCATCCCCTTCGAGGATCTTGATATCCCCTCCTTCAACAATGGTAATTTTAGGCTCCGGTTTCGGTATGGATCCATGGACGTAACCCCAAAGACCCTTTCCTTTAATATGAGCTTCCATATTACCGGCCCAAACATGATAGTTTGAGCCATTAAGCTTAAACCCAAGAGAGAAATGGGAGTCTTTTTCACCCATTAGAGAGGAAAGAAGCCAAGGAATAATACGTACCTCAATTACTTTTCGCGTCTTCCTTGATACAAGAGACTCCTAAAATATTGCTCGAAGAAGGTGATCCTCTTTGATTTCAAAAAACTTGAAGGCACGCTTTTCGAGGAATGCTAGAGAGGGCGAATCGCAATTCTCCTTTTTCAACGAGGCTCTGATACCATGTAAAAGTATCTTCAACAAGATACTAAAGTCAAAGGAACGATATAAATGTGCAAGCATACACACACCAAGAACACTTGGAACACTTGTGCACCAAAAGCACAAAATACGAAATCACAAAAGTGCAAATGCACTCATAAGTTTTATAAACACTAAAATGGTTGGGCAATAAATCCCAACAACCACACTACCAAATACAAGAGAGAATGCCCATATTTATAGGGCTAAAGGAGACCTTGGAAGGGGCTCCACATAGTCGTTGGAGCCCCTCCAACGGTCACAAATGTGACCGTTGGAGGGGTCCAACGACTAGTGTGTTGGGCCCCTCCCAAGGTAGGTACAAGGCATTTATTAAATGAAAAAAGAAAAATAAAAAAGGGAAAAAGAAATTACAAAACATATTCGAAAAAGAATGTGTAAAAATGTCTAAACTACCCCTAAGACTAAAGATAGAATTATATATATATTTTACATATATAATAGGTAGATACATATACATATATTATATATATGTATATGTATTACCTTATATATGTAAAATATATATACGAAGTTACAAGATTGAATTACATAATTTAACATAGAGATCCCCCCTCCTATGGCCTTGCCCAATCTGCTTCCCGGAGCGGAGATCCTGCTACGAGCAACCCTTATCCATGATCGGAAATTTGAGAAATAGAGAGAAGGTTTAAATTTTGTTGTGGAACAACTCTAACATTTGGCACAATAATTTTTTTAAAAGAGCTTAATGTTCCAACACTTTTAATTTGTAAAGATGTTCCATCGGTAGTTGAAACATAGGAGGTTTTTGAATTAGAACATAAGTCGGATAGCCCATTTTCAACCGGTGTCATATGAAAAGAAGCTCCTGAGTCAAGGATCCAAGAAGACATACCTGGAGGAGAGGAAGAGGCAATGGCGGCACCGGATGTAGATGGAGATTTGAGTAGAATTTGAAGCGCCTCTGATAGTTGAGCAAGAGAAAATGAATCTTTTCTTTTGGTTGAATCTTCCTTTCTTGGAGTGGTTTTCTTCAACGAAAGCAACTCTAGGTTTGATAGCTTCATTTATCTTGGAACACTTTGGTCTTATGTGTCCCGGTTCTTGACAATGATGGCATATGACCTTCTTATAATTACCATTATAGCCATTTTGCCTCCCAAAATGTAGAGGCTTGTAGGTCTTAACATGGTTGCCGGGTTTGGATACGGCTAAGACTTCATCTCCTCCTTTTATCATGCCAAGACGAGTTTTTTCTTGGCATATTTCGGCAACCATGTCTTCTAGGGAAAGATGCTTAGATCTATGGAGGAGAGAAGATCTAACTTGCTCATAATCGGGCCTAAGCCCATGTAAAAATTGAAAAAAATATTCTTTTTCCATTTGTTCTCTTCTAAGCTCTACATCTTCACTAGCCACCCACTTGGGTTCTAGGAGAGAGAGCTCATCCCATAAGGGACTAAGAGAGCTAAAGTAGTCACAAACACATATGTTCCCTTGTTTAATGGTGCAAATCTTTTCTTGAAGAAAGAATTGTCTAGCGAGGTCGTTTTGAGTGTACATACCTTTCATGAAGAACCATGCCTCGTTAGCTTTACGAAATTTGGCAATGTTTGCACAAATTTTTAACTCCACATTGTTCATAAACCATGCAAGTATCTTTGCATGTTTACTCTCCCAATCCTCAATCTTGGATTGATATTCTTCAATCGCCTTGATTCACGCACCTCCTTTCAAAGCCTTTTCTTGATCTCCTTCCATTTTGGTAAGTTGAAGTTAAGGTTTCGGAACAGTGTGTTAAAATGTATACTCAAAAACATTATTGTAAGTATAAATATATATATTTATATACATAGATATACGTATACATATATTATATGTATACGTATCTCTATATATAAGTATATATATTTATATATTTTTCCCTTTTACCCAAAAAGGGTATTTCTGTCTTTTTACATCTTGCGCATATTCCATTTGGAATATGCTGTATTTTTTTCCTTTTATTTTTTTGTAATTCTTTTTCTTTTATTTTTCCTTTTTGCATAACAAAAAGGTACATTGGGGGTCTCCCCAATAGAGTCGTTGGGGGGCCCCCAACGGTCACAATTGTGACCGTTGGGAGCTCCCCAACGACTCCTTTGGGGAGCCCCCTCTTGCACCTCTTCCCTCTTGTATAAATAGGGGTGTTCCCCCTTGTTGTAAAACAAGCTTGAGAGTCTCAAGCATTTGCTTTCATTTTATGAAATACATGCATTATTACATGTTTATTATTTATACTTTTTTTGCGTATTTTGTTCAAGTGTTGTGAGAGTGCTTTCATGCACTTCTTTTATAAAGTATTTATGCTTGTATGCGTATTGTCTCTTCGTAGACAATTTCACATGGTATCAAAGCAAGGTTGGTGATTGAAGAACGTGTGATTCTCCTTTTTTCGAGTGCCTCGAAAACCATGCTTTCGGATCTTTAGAGATTGAAGTGGTGGATCTTGCTTCTCAAATATTTTAAGAGGATCTTGTGCAAGCTAGAAGTTGAAACATTGTGTTGGTACGCCCCTTTTCTCCTTCTCTTTACGCATTAATGGGTGAGAAAGAGTCTCACTTTGCTCTTGGCTTCAAGTTGAATGGGTCCAACTATCATATTTGGGCCGGGAACATGAAGTCTCACATAAAAGGAAAATGATTGTGGGGTTATGTGCAAGGCACAATTCCGGAACCGGAACCCAAAATAACCGTAATGGACGGAAGTGAAATCAAGATTCTTGAGGGAGAGGAAATGATCAAAGCTCTTGAAGAATACTCCAAGAAGCACGACGAATGAGAAATGAAGAACTTCAAGATTCTTTCTTGGTTCTTCGCATCCGTCGAAACAAAGATTAATGCCAACATTATCAAGTTCAAAAAGCATCGGAAGCTTGGCATTATCTCGAGAAAATGTATACATCAAGAGATCTATCCCATAAGTATTACCTTCAAAAGAAGGCTCTCTCCCTTAATCAAGGTGAAATGTCTATTAGGGAATATTTTGCCGACCTTTCCTCTCTTTGGGATGAGCTTTCTATGCTTCAACCAAAATGGAGTGGAGAGGCAATTGAACTCCGCCACAAGCAACTTGAAGAAGATCGGTTCTTCAATTTTTTGAATGGGTTAAGACTGGAATTTGAGCAAATAAGGTCATCACTTCTATCCTCATTTACTCTTCCATCTCTTGAAGATGTTCTCACCAAATTAAGTGGTGAGGAGACTCGTATGAATTTATGTAAACAAGGATCAAATGTTCTTGTGGTTCCTTGTAATCATGAAGAAAACAATGAGGTCAATGCCGTATCAAGACTCAGAAATAATGTAAAGACTTATCGTCCTCCTCATTTCAAATTCCAAAATCAAGGAGGAGATGGTGGACAAAGAGGAAAGAGGGACTATAGCAAGACTATTTGTCATTTTTATAAAGAACCGGGGCATATCAAGCCCGTATGTCCCAAATGGAAGAAGCTTCTCGCTATGGCCACTACCGGTGTACCACAAAAGGAAGAGGCATCATCAAGTGGGTCACTCTCGTTAAATCAAATAGTGGAAGCCCTTCAACCTCTTCTCAAGGGAGCTACATCCGGTGCCGCCGTGTCTACTTCTTCCATTCCAGGTAAAGTCTCTTGGCTTTTGGACTCAAGTGCATCTTTTCATATGTCCCCAAACATGTTTTCACTTTCCGATTATTCAAAAACTGTTTCTCCATCCTTTGTTTCCACTGCGGATGGAACCTCTCTTGAAATTAAAGGAATAGGTAATTTTGAAACTCAAGATTTTTCCATTCCAAAAATTAGATTTATACCTAAACTTAACTTAAACCTTCTCTCTGTTTCTCAACTCTCGGACCATGGATGCGATGTTAAATTTTCATGTGACAAATGTTTAATACATGATCGTCGGTCCGGGAAATTGATTGGGGAAGGCTTTAGAAAAGGAGACTTATACTATATGGAATCTCTTCAAGTTCCAAAATCTTTTTGTAATGTTGCCCGAAACAAAGATATAAACATGTGGCACAAAAGACTTGGTCATCCTAATATCACAAAGTTATCTTATTTACATTTTGCAAAGGATCTATGTAAAAGTTCATTTTCCTGTAATGATTGTATTCTCGGAAAAATGCAAAGTTTACCTTTTGAGCAAAAAACTATGTTCTCATCTAAAACCTTCGAAATTGTTCATTCCGATGTTTGGGGACCCGCACCTGTTGTTTCAAAAGGAGGCTTTTCTTACTATGTTATTTTTGTGGATGATTTCTCCAGGTATTCATGGATCTATTTCCTTAAGTACAAACATGAAGTTTTTACATGTTTTAAAACCTTTCACTCAATGATCAAGAATCAATTCAACAGTAATATAAAGTTTTTTAGAAGTGATTCTGGAGGAGAATATCTCTCCAACCAATTTAAAATATATCTTGAGGATCACAGAATTATTCACCAAAGGTCTTGTCCTAAAACCCTTCAACAGAATGGGTTGGCCGAAAGAAAACATCGGCACGTCATTGAGACCACTAGGACCCTGCTTATTTCTCAAAACATTCCTAAATTTTTTTGGGCTGAAGCAGCTCTCGCTTCTGTTTATTTGATAAATCGCTTACCATCTAGGATATTAGGAAAAATATCTCCTTTTGAGATCTTATATAAGCTTGAACCTGATTATAATAGGTTACGTGTTTTTGGGTGTAAATGTTTTATACTTACGGATAAAAATGACAAGCTCTCTCCCAAAGCTATCCCCTGCGCCTTTCTTGGGTATTCCGAAACTCAAAAAGGGTTTCGTTGCTATGATCTTCGAGATGATAAGTTATATGTTTCTAGAAATGTAACGTTTTTAGAAAATGAGAGTGGATTTGAAAAAAATGTTTCTCAACAACAAAATTTTGATTACTCATTCCTTTTTGATTTATTGGCTAGTAATGATGATATATCTAGTGATGATGTATTATCAAACCATGATGAGGAAAATGATGGTGATGTTGAAGAACATAACGCTCTCAATGATCAAGAAAACATGATTTCAAGTGATCCGATAACCTACTCACGTAGAAACCAAGACACCTTTAGAAGTGCCATTGACCAATATAGTGAGCTTGTTCCTACTCTCGATCACCGAAGATCTGAGAGGAATAGGAGACCGCCAACTCGTTTTGTCTCTTTTGAATAGGGCTTGTCTTAGTGCCATTCACTCTTATTTTGAGCCAAGGAATTTTAAAGAAGCTAAAAAATGTATAGAATGGCAAGAAGCCATACAAAATGAACTTAATGCTCTTAAAAGGGCTGAAACTTGGGATTTCCAAACTCTACCCATAGGAAAGAAAACTATAGGTTGTCAATGGGTTTTTAAGGTTAAAACTAAAAGCGACGGATCTCTGGAAATGTATAAAGCTCGCTTAGTTGCAAAAGGATATGGGCAAGAGTATGGAATTGATTATGAAGAAACTTTTGCTCCTGTAGCTCGAATGGTTACAGTTAGATGTCTTATTACTATTGCATCTATTAAAAATTGAAACATTTTTCAAATGGATGTGAAAAATGCCTTTTTAAATGGTGATCTTAACGAAGAAGTGTATATAGATGCCCCACCAGGCATGAAGATTCCTAAAGATAAAGTTTTTCGTCTTCGAAAATCCCTCTATGGTTTGAAACAGGCTCCCAAAGCTTGGTATGACAGATTTACCAATGTAATGCTAGAAAATGGTTTCTCCTCATGTTATACTGACACTGCTCTATTTACTAGAAAATCTAATGCAGGGATTGCCATATTATTACTTTATGTTGATGACATGTTAATTACAGGTGATGATGTTCAAGGAGTCAAGGGTATTAAGTCCGTCTTGACTTCAAAATTTGAGATGTCAGACTTGGGTTTTCTGACATATTTTCTTGGAATTGAGGTTGCCTATTCATAACGTGGTTATTTTCTATCTCAGTCTAAACTTGCTTGTGAGATTATTGACAGATCCGGGATTTCTGATGACAAAGTATGCGAAACTCCTGAAGTTGTGGGAGCGAAAATGAAGATTGACGATGGTGTTCCCTTAACCGATCCTACCCCTTACAGGCAGTTGGTAGGTTCTTTAATGTATCTTAGTATTACTCGACCTGATTTGTCACATTCTATACACATCGCCAGTCAGTTTCAGCACGCTCCCACAACCGTTCATATGAGTGCTGTTCTTCGCATCATCAGATACTTAAAGGGCACAATAAATAAGGGAGTATTTCTATCTTCTTCTTCTGATTTAAAATTACTTGCTTATAGTGACTCAGATTGGGGAGGTGACCCTAGTAACCGTCACTCCACCACTGGTTTTTGTGTTTTCTTAGGTGAATCTTTGATTTCATGGCGATGTAAAAAGCAACAGAAGGTCTCTCTGTCATCCACTGAAGCCGAATACAGAGCCATGACATCCATTACCATGAAAATTGTATGGATTCGACGCCTTTTGGAAGATATGAAAGTGCCTATCAGAGAACCAACAAAGTTGTGCTGTGACAATAAAAGTGCAATCTATATTGCCAAAAACCACACCTTTCACGAGCGAACAAAGCATATAGAGATGGACTGCCATTATGTCAGGGAAAAATACTTGAAGAAGGTCATTGATTTACCATACGTGACGTCTGAGTATCAACTTGCGGACTTCTTCACAAAAGCTCTTTGTTCGCCTAGATTTCATTTCCTTCTTGACAAACTTGCGGTTATCACACCGTAAGTTTGAGGGGGGGTGTTAAAATGTATACTCAAAAATATTATTGTAAGTATAAATATATATATTTATAAACATAGAGATACATATACATATATTATATGTATACGTATCTCTATATATAAGTATATATATTTATATATTTTTCCCTTTTCTCTTTTACCCAAAAGGGTATTTTTGTCTTTTTACATCTTGCGCATATTCCATTTGGAATATGCTGTATTTTTTTCCTTTTATTTTTTTCTAATTCTTTTTCTTTTATTTTTCCTTTTTGCATAACAAAAAGGTACATTGGGGGTCTCCCCAATAGAGTCGTTGGCCCCCCCCCCCCCCAACAGTCACAATTGTGACCGTTGGGAGCTCCCCAACGACTTCTTTGGATAGCCCCTCTTGCACCTCTTCCCTCTAGTATAAATAGGGGTGTTCCCCCTTGTTGTAAAACAAGCTTGAGAGTCTCAAGCGTTTGCTTCCATTTTATGAAATACATGCATTATTGCATGTTTATTATTTATACACTTTTTGCGTATTTTGTTCAAGTGTTGTGAGAGTGCTTTCGTGCACTTCTTTTATAAAGTATTTATGCTTGTATGCGTATTGTCTTTTCGTAGACAATTTCACACGGTGTCCATCACATAACTCCAAAGCTTTTTGCCTTTGAGGTTGTTTTCCATAGCGGATGCCCATACTAAATAGTTTGAACCATTTAGCTTGAAAGAAAGATCTATCTTTTGTTCACCTTCCATGGTGATTAAGAGAGAGGAGCAAGAAGAGAGATACAAGAAAAGTAAATACAACTTTAACAAGAATCAAGAGCACAACCTTGCTCTGATACCATGTAATGAAGTAAGCGAAAATAGATATATGGAATGCTAAAGCATACCCAATGTCCTATAAAGGACAACCACAAGTGCAATAGCAATGAACAAGTCTACAAGGGACAAATACAAAAGCCAACAAAGCGCTTACAAATAAAAAGAGGATTTTATTGGGTATTAGGGCTTAGAAAAGCCTACTTTATAATGAGGTGAACACCCTTATTTATACAGCTGAAAAAGGGAGAGAGATGGCTGAAGAAGGAGACAGCATTTGGGGGATCAACTAGGAGTCGTTGGGCCCCCAACGGTCATATTAACGACCGTTGAGGGTCCCAACGACTCTTAGTTGGGACCCACAATGCATTACACTATTTAAATTAAAAAAGAAAGAAAAGATAAAACTAGAAAATAAGAAAAAAGAGAAATAAAGAAAAAGAAAGAAAGAAATAAAAGATAGTACTACCCCTATTGGGCAGATTTACAGAAATACCCATTATCGGGTATGAAGTAACATATATATATATATATATATATATATATATATATATATATATATATAGACCTCTCTCTCTCTCTCTATATATATATATATATGTACTTGAGTACATATGTTTTACTTTTAACAATATGAAGGTGTTTAAGTAATCTGAACAAATGATGTGGAATATGAAAAAATAGTCTACAAGTAGTGCGTGCATATATAATATGGAGAGGCATATGCATGCAAGATACCTGTTAGTTGCAGATTTGTTATATATCCATCCAAGAATAGGCGGCAGAAAACTTGTAATTTATCATGCTCAGCTGGTGCCATCCCTAGTGGTTGACATTCACATTGTTTTTAGCAGTATGCTTGTAATTACGTTGTATTATGTAACAGCCCTAATTAGGGCTCTGTTTTAGGTGAGATCAGTGTTATTAAAAACGTGCCTCAAGGCGCAAAAAGCACGCCTCGCCTCAAGGCGAGGGCCTTTGTGCCTTGAGGCACTGGTATAAAGCGCAATACCCATGAGGCGTGCGCCTCATAGGCCTTGAGGCGCACGCCTTGAGGCGAGGTGCGCCTCGGACTGAGGCGTACACGCCTCTTTTTGCTGTAGTTCATGCACAGAAAATGCATTCAACTATTCTAATTTATTCTTTTTGTTTTCAGTTAATGTGGAAAACCATACGCCCCTTAGTAAAGGTGCTGCATCGCACAAATTTATACCCTCACGCAACCACGCACCCCAATTTTTTTAAAGTGCCGCAACCACGCACCCACACCTATGTGACATAGATGATCAACATGGGAACCTGTGGAATTTCTGTTTAGGTCTGTCGACATGGGCTAGGTGACATGTTGACAGGCCTAAAAGAATGAGATAGCTGGATTGTAAAGTAGCACTATCACAACAAAGAGTCTCATGTTCAAGACCTGAGAGGCTAACCCCAGCCTGCATATCATAAGAAAAAGGAAAATTAAAAAGAAAGGGCTGGCTGACATTTTGCCTTCCTTCAATGGATTTTGGATTATCAGCTTTTAACAGTGTGAAGGACTTTGTTCATTTTAGAGCCTCTGCTACTTAAGGGCATAGTCACCAATCAGTCATGATGATGATTGTGGAGTGCCACAGATCTTCTGCTTCTGATGAGCCTTTTGACATGATTGACTGCAGTCACCTTGGTTGAGGTGCTATTGTTGATCTTGTAGCATGTTTATGCTAAACTTTAACATTTAAGTTAAGGGGATACATAACCTACTGACTAAGATATAATTTTTGAGCTAGTCATGATATTACTATCAATGTTCAGTGAGTCGATTAGATGAGATAACTCAAGCACACCTATTTTCCATGAGAAAAGCTTAGCAATTGTGGATAGAGAGAAAAAATGGAAAAGTCAGGAAATAGAATAGAAATAGGTTGTCTTTCATGCCAAACTATGGAAAATAGAAAAAAGATAATAGATAGAAATAATATGAAATTGAGAAAAAGATGTTAAATCAGAAATCTAGGAAGGGGAAATATCACAATGTTTCATGATAATATCATTGCATGCTTCAAATTTTCATTATTTTGAAAAAATGATGACAAAATACTTTAATAATGTTTCATGAAAATACTGCTAAAACATTGTGATAGTTTGAAAATATTGGAGATATGTGTGTTGTATTTTCAAGCTTATGAAGAAAAATCCTAAGGCTTAAAGTTTTATTTTTGATGAACTCACTATTCTTGTTTGAGCTTAAATATTGGAGATATGTGTGTTGTATTTTCAAGCTTATGAAGAAAAATCCTAAGGCTTAAAGTTTTATTTTTGATGAACTCACTCACTATTATTTTTGATGAACTCGCTATTTTTTGAGATTTTTTATTTCCTGTTGGTTGTTGCTTCATCAATAAAGATTTTTTTATTTTTTTATAATTTTAGATAATTTTTATATATTTTTTAAGTTTTAAAAAAAACTTTGAGGCTTACGCTTTACGCCTCAAGGCTTACGCCTCGCCTCAAATTTTGGTAGAGTGCCTCGCTACGCCTCAAAGCTTTTCACAACACTGGGTGAGATCATTATGTCATGCCCAACACATTAAAGTAAAGCAGTTACTATTCGTGTTGAGTCTCTCTCCTTCCCCCTCATTGTCTATTTTACGAAGTTGTTAACACATGCACAAACACTATAAAAATGTGCTGGAAAATAGTATGTGTATGTCAAATTTGGCAGTTATGCTCATTGTACTGTTGTATAATACAACAATACATGTAAATGATTGGTCACATAAAGGCGAACACATAATTTTTTTGACCTTTTAATGCAAAAGATATAGGCCTGATGTTGGATGGTTTTGTTAAAGTGTAATGATCTTTATATATATATATATTGTTGTTAGGAAACACTCAAGTAAGAAAACGAAGAAACAAGAACAATCAAAACACAAAGAAGAGGGACACAGAGATTTACGTGGAAAAACCTTCCCTCAAAACCGAGAGAGAGTAAAAAACCACGACCGCCCAGAAAAAAACCTTTATTGCTCTTTTTCGACTGTTACAGGAGAGAAAGAAAAGAAAGTATTTATAAGGCAAGGGCGACAACCCTAAACCTAAACAAGTCGGGTCTGATCTATAAGAAATCGGGTTCCAAACATAAGCCCCCAAAAAAAATTCTTTCGGGGGGCGTTGCCCCCCTATGGGATACGCGCCAGGGGAACCCCCCGGACCCCCCTTACTGGAAGGTCAAAAACTCTGAATCAGGCTCCACAACTCATCAATCTCCCACTTGGAGACTGATACAAAAAAGACCTCCATCTACCTTGTCTTCCCAATCTCTTCTCTGCATCTCTGGAACGACAACCCTCCCTCATGCTTAATGAAGGAGTCCAATTGAGGCAATGCACAACCTCAATTTCTCAGTGGTCACACCCTTTGTCAACATGTCTGCTGGATTCTTGGCACCAAGGATCTTCTCTAATGACAACGTCCTATCATTTATCATCTCTCAAATATAATGATACCTCAATTGAATGTGCTTTGTCCTTGAATGAAATATTGGATTCTTTGCAAGGCACAAAACACTCTGCGTGTCACTGAAGAGAACACTTTTGTCCTGTTCCTTGCCAATCTCCTTCAGAAAATTCTTCAACCACACCATCTCCTTTCCGACCTCGGAAATAACAATATAATCAGCTTCTGTGGTTGAGAGGTCAACACATTTCTGAAGTCTTGACATCCAGTTGATCGCTGTGTTACCAAGTGTATCTATCTAAGTGTATATATATATATATATATATATATATATATATATATATATATATATATATATATATATATATATATATATATATATATTAGTATATTTTCAAAACCAAATAAAGGGTATTTTAGTCATTTCTCATTTTGTGCATATTCTCATTTGAGAATATGACTGTATTTTTCTTTCTTTTAATTCTTTTTATTTTTTTTTTATTTTTTGTATTTTGTGTCACATGGGGGCCCCTCAACATAGACGTTGGAGCCCCCTCCAACAGTTATATTTATAACCACCGTTGGAGGGGCTCCAACGTATATGTTGGACACCCCCCCCCCCATTCCTCCAACATTGTATAAATAGGGGTGCTCCCCTTCTCTTTTTTCTTATGCTTTTGTAAAGCCCCTCTTGGGACCCAATATATTGAAGTTGATATTTTTTATGCTCGTGCATTTGTATCCGTGCCTTTGTGCACTTGTGAGAGTTCTCCTTTGTGCCTTTGTGCACACTTCGTGTTTTTAGCATTGTGCTCATACACAAAATCTCTCTTTATAGAGATTTTCTCATGGTATTAGAGCAAGGTTGCTTGGGAAAGAAAATCTTGTGATTCTTCTCAATATCGAGTGCCTCGTAAAGCATGCCTTCAATTCTTTTTGTGATCGGCGTGAAGACTTCTCTTCATCAAATATTTTAGATTACTTCAACAAGAGTTAAAATCTCTTTTTGGTACGTATTCTTTTCCTTCATCTTATTTCTTTAATGGGTGAAAAAGATTTCCATTTCTCTCTTGGCTTTAAGCTCAATGACTCCAATTATCACGTATGGGCCAGAAATATGGAGGCCCATATTAAAGGAAAAAGGGCTTTGGGGTTATGTTCAACGCTCGATTTCGGAACCGGAGCAAAAAATTACTTTGGTAGAAAGAGGAGAAATCAAAATTCTTGAGGGAGATGAAAGAACGAAGGCTCTTGAAGAATATAGCAAAAAACATGAGGAGTGGGAAATGAAGAACTTCAAGATATTGTCATGGATTTTCTCATCCGTTGAGACTAGATTCAACACTGATATCATAAAGTTTAAAAAGGCTTTTCAAGCATGGGAGTACCTCGAGAAGATGTACACTTCTAGAGACTTGTCCCATAAGTATTACCTCCAAAAAAGGGCGCTAACCCTTCTTCAAGGAGAGATGACTATAAGGGATTATTTTGCCGAGCTTTCATCCATTTGGGATGAGCTTGCTATGCTCGAACCGAAGTGGAGTGGAGAAGCCATAGAGTTTCGTCATAAGCAACTTGAAGATCGTTTTTTCAACTTTTTGAATGGACTAAGGCTCGAGTTTAAGCAAATTAGATATTCTCTCCTATCCTCTTTCACTTCTCCCTCTCTTGAAGACGTCATTACTAAATTAAGTGGAGAAGAAACTCGTATGGGCATTAGCAAGCAAAATCAAGTGTTCTTGCAATGCCCACAAATCAAGATGAGTGTGATGGAGCTAATGTCGTTTCTAGGCCCGTGAACAACTTAAGGACATACAAACATCCTCGTTTTAAAAGCTAAAATCAAGGTGGTCAAGGCGGAAGAAGGGACTATAGCAAAGTTGTGTCACTTTTGCAAAGAACGGGGTCATATCAAACCGGTTTGTCCTAAGTGGAAGAAATTACTAGCAATGGCCACCACATCTCAACCATAAAAGGAGGAATCTACAAATGGAGCTCTATCTCTAAATCAAATTGTGGAAGCTCTTCAATCTCTTCTTAAGGGAGCCATTTCCGGTGTCGTCGTATCTACACCGTCTCCTCCAGGTAAAACTTCTTGGCTTTTAGATTCCGGTGCTTCATTTCATGTCTCCAAGCATTTTCTCTCTTTCCGAATATTTTGAAAGTTCGTCCCCATCTTTTGTTTCAACCGCGGACGGTACTTTTCTTGAAATTATGGGAATTGGAAATTTCGAAACCCAAAACTTTTTTATTTCAAAAATTAGATTTATACCAAAATTGAATTTGAACTTACTTTCCGTCTCTCAACTCTCGGACCTTGGGTGTGACATTAAATTCTTATCTAATAAATGTTTAATATAGGATCACCAGTCCGGGAGGTTAATTGGGGAATGCTCTAGGAAGGGAGACTTATACTACGTGGATTCTCTTCAAATTCCCAAACCCCCTTTTTGTAATGTGGCCCAACATAAAGACATAAATGTTTGGTACAAAAGACTTGGTCATCCCAATATCACCAAGTTGTCCTATTTGGACTTTACTAAAAATCTTTGTAAAAATACTTTCTTTTGTAATGATTGCATTCTTGAAAAAATGAGAAGTATGCCTTTTGAACAAAGATCTATGTTTACCACTAAACCTTTTGAAATTGTTCATTCGGATGTTTGGGGACCGGCACTCGTTATATCCTAGGGAGGTTTTGTCTATTATGCAATTTTTGTGGATGATTTTTCATGATATTGTTGGATTTATTTTCTCAAACATAA
Organism: Nuphar pumila; assembly: GCF_984573655.1. Lineage (NCBI taxonomy): Eukaryota > Viridiplantae > Streptophyta > Magnoliopsida > Nymphaeales > Nymphaeaceae > Nuphar > Nuphar pumila. The sequence goes on from NC_143251.1 coordinate 132,746,276, forward strand.
GCATGAAGTTTTTTCATGTTTTAAATCATATCATATGATGATCAAAAATCAATTTAATAGTAATTTAAAGATATTTAGAACCGATTCCGGAGGAGAATATCTCTCTAATTAATTTAAAAAATATCTTGAAGATTATGATATTGCCCATCAAAGATCATGTCCTAAGACCCCACAACAAAATGGTTTGGCCGAAAGGAAGCATAGGCATATCATTGAAACCACGAGAACCCTTCTTATTTCTCAAAGTATTCCAAATTTTTTTTAGGCCAAGGCAGCTCTTGCTTCCGTTTATCTTATTAATCGCCTTCCATCCAAAAATTTAGATAAAATTTCTCCATTTAAGGCTCTGTATGAAAAAGAAACCGATTATAATAAATTAAGAGTTTTTTGTTGTAAGTGCTTTGTCCTTACAAATAAAAGTGATAAACTCTCACAAAAAGCCATTCCTTGTGCTTTTCTTGGTTATTCTGAAACCCAAAAAGGGTTTCGATGTTATGATGTTAAGAATGATAAGTTATATGTCTCAAGGAATGTTATGTTTTTGGAAAATGATAGTGGTTTTGAAAAGAATGAATCTCATTTAGAAAATGTTGACAATTCCTTTCTTTTTAATCTATTATCTAAAGATGATGAGATCTCTAGTGATGATGAATCAACATATAACTGTGATAATGAAGTAGTTGAAATCAACAGCAACTCTAACCCTACTACCTCTCAAGAAGAAAATATATCTAGAGACCCTATCACTTATGCTCATAGAGATAGACGCACCTTTAGAAGTCTTAGAATTCCACCTTGGTACCTGCATTGAGAAAACGAGAGAGAGAGAGAGACGAAGAAAGGATTACAAGAAGGGGGCTGCGGCTCACGATTTCTTCGTAACAGAAATCGTGACCTAATGCCTATATTAATACACTTAAGTGTACACAGTGGGTCGGGTCTGGTGTATTATCCGAACCCGGATACAAATAAAAAAAAACATACAAATAAAAAACAGACTTATACAGAAATGAAATTCGGGTCTGGTACATGATCCAGACCCGAATCACTATTCACCTTTTCACCCCCCTCAAGTTGATCATGGTTATGGACCATGCACAACTTGCCTTTAAGCGTCCAAAAACGATCCTTGGTTAACCCTTTTCGTAAATAGGTCCGCAACTTGTCTTTCAGTATTGACGAACTCAGGCTCAATCTCTTTTTCTTCAACTTTCTGTCTCACAAAGTGTTGGTCAATCTCAATGTGCTTAGCACGACTGTGATGTACTGGATTAAATGACATGTTTATAGCACTTTGGTTGTCACATAGCAAGATAGTGTGAGAGATCTTTTCTCCTACTTCAGTCAGTAGATGTCTGATCCATGTGACTTCGGCAGTAGCAGCAGCCATATATCTATACTCAGCCTTAGTACTTGATCTAGCGATAGCCTTTTGTTTTCTACTGCTCCAAGAGACTAAATTTCTTCCAATGAAGACACAATGTCCTGATGTAGATCTTCGTTCATCAGGATCTTCTGTCCAGTCTGCATCACAATATACAATGAGTCTATGATCATCTTTGCCATATGGCTGTGGTGAGTATGTCAATCCATCCCCAATAGTCCCTTTCAGATATCTAAGGATTCTCTTGACAGCTTCCATATGTCCAGTACGTGGCACATGCATAAATTGAGACACTTAATTGACTGAATAAACAATATCAGGTCTAGTGAATGTGAGGTACTGTAACATTTCTATTATGTTTCGATACCTGGTGGGGTCATCACACAGATTTCCATCATGAGCGCTAAGTTTTTGATGAAGCACGCTCGGAGTTCCCAGAGGTTTGCAGTCTTTCATGCCTGCCTTTCTGAGAACATCTACGGTGTACTTGTGCTGAGTGAGTGTCAAGCCATGAGTCTGATTATCAACTTCTACATCAAGAAAATAGCGTAGAGCTCCAAGATCTTTCATTTTGAACCTCTGACCTAGTAAGTCTTTTACTTCTTGGATGTGGGCCGCAGAGTTTCCTGTGATAACAATATCATCGACATATATTAGTAACAAAGTGGTCACAGTCTGACTTCTGAAAATAAACAATGAGTGGTCCAGCATGGAACGTGAAAATCCATGTTTCTGAATCTCTAGTGAGAAGCTGTCAAACCAAGAGCGAGATGCTTGCTTCAAACCATAGATAGCTCTTTTTAACCTGTACACATGAGTTTTACAATTTTGTTCTTGATATCCTGGGGGTTGCTCCATGTACACTTCCTCCTTCAATCGTGTATGTCAAAAATGTTGAATTTCTCAATTGGGAAAGGAAAGATCAATCAGTTGTTGCATACATCACATCAACTCTGTCTCAAGAGATTCTCGTTGCCATTCCTGACAACTGTACAACGCTACAACTCTGGGAACGACTGGTTCAGACGTATTCGCAGGTTTCTCAAGCAAGAGTGATTTTTCTAAAAAGGGAATCTCAGTTGCTAAGAAAAGATTCTTCCCTGAAGGAAAGAGACGAAGGAAAGTGAACTCAAAGCGCTTAGGAAAGCCAACACGTGAGAATTTCAAACGCTTCCCAATGAAAAGAAAACTATAGGATGCCGATGGGTGTTTAAAGTCAAAACCAAGAGTGATGAATCTCTTGAAATGTATAAAGCTCGTCTAGTAGCTAGAGGGTATAGCCAAGAATACGGGATAGATTATGAAGAGACATTTTGCTCCAGTAGCTCGTATGGTTACTGTCAGATGTCTTATAACCATTGCTTCTATTAGAAAATTGAATATTTACCAAATGGATGTCCAAAATGTCTTTTTAAATGGTGACCTTAATGAAGAAGTCTATATGGATGCTCCACCTGGTATGAAAATTCTTAAAAATAAAGTTCTTCGTCTTCGTAAAGTTCTCTATGGCTTGAAACAAGCTCCCAAAGCTTGGCACGATAGGTTTAACAATGTAATGACTGAAAATGGTTTCACTTCATGCTATACTGACACTGCATTGTTTGTTAAGAAATCTGATGCAGGGATTGTTATATTACTGTTGTATGTTGATATGTTAATAACAGGTGATGATACCAAAGGAATCAATAGTATTAAATATGTCTTGACTTCCAAATTTGAAATGTCAGACTTAGGATTTCTGACATATTTTTGGAGAATTGAGGTTGCCTACTCTCACAGAGGTTATTTTTGGTCTTAAACTAAACTTACTTGTGAGATTCTTGACAGATCAGGAATCACAGATGATAAGGTCTGTGAAACTCCTGAAATAGTAGGTTCGAAGATGAAGATTGATGATGGGATTCTCCTAAAAGATCCCACACTTTACAGACAACTGGTTGGATCTTTAACGTATCTCAGCATTACGAGGCCTGATATCTCTCATGCAGTACATATTGTTAGTCAATTTCAACATGCATCTACTACAGTTCATATGAGCGCCATTCTTCGTATTATATCTTCAACAAGATACTAATATCAAGACCTTAATATTCTTGATATTGAACCCACCACGAAAGCACAATAAGAACACTTTAGAACACTTGTGCACAAAAAACACAACTCACAAATAACTCACAAATGCACAAAGGCATAAAAACAATGAAATCAATTTATTGAGAACTTGGGCTTTGACTCAAAGCCATGAGAGAATACAAGGGGAGAGCCCCTATTTATAACAATCCAAAAGGGAGCCTTGGAGGGGCTCCACTCATAGACGTTGGAGCCCCTCCAACGGTCACAAATGTGACCGTTGGAGGGGCCCAACGTCTATTTGAGTGGGCCCCCCAAGGTTCCTTTAAGTAAAAAATAAAAAGAAATAAAAATAAAGAAAAAGAAAAAGTAAAAAGAAATTACAAACACATTCAAAAGATGAATGTGCGTAAAATGGAAGAAAAGATGAAACTACCCCTATGACTAAGAAATAAGAAATATATATATTTTATATATATAAAAAGTAGATACATATACATATATATTAATATATGTATATGTATTACCTTATATATATAAAATATATATATATTACATTAGGTGATAAGGTACATAATTTAACACCCCCCCTCAAACTTAGGGCAGGATGACCGAGAGTTTGCTAAGAAGAAAGTTGAAACGCGGAGCACACAAGGCTTTGGTGAAGAAATCCGCCAATTGATATTCGGACGTGACATATGGAAGGTCAATGATTCCCTTGAGGTACGCCTCTCGAACATAATGACAATCCATCTCTATGTGTTTGGTCCGCTCATGAAAGGTGTGATTTTTGGCGATATAAATCGCACTTTTGTTGTCACAGCAAAGCTTGGTAGGTCCTGCAATAGTGATTCCCATGTCTTCCAGCAATTGGTGAATCCAAACAATTTCCATGGTAGTAGTTGCCATGGCCCGATATTCGGCTTCAGTTGATGATAGAGACACCTTTTGCTGCTTCTTGCATCTCCATGAGATTAATGAGTCTCCTAAGAAAACACAAAAACCAGTGGTGGAGTGACGGTTATTTGGGTCACCTCCCCAATCAGAGTCAGTATAAGCAATTAACCTTAATTCAGAAGAAGAAGACAGAAAAACTCCCTTATTAATAGTGTGCTTTAGGTATCTTACGACACGTAAGATAGCACCTATGTGAACAGAAGTTGGTGCATGCTGAAATTGACTTGCCGTATGCACCGCATGTGAGATATCTGGTCTGGTGATACTTAGATACATCAACGATCCTACGAGTTGCCTGTAGGGAGTAGGATCGGAGAGAGGAATACCATCATCAATCTTCATTTTTGCTCCTACTATAGCAGGAGTTTCACAAACTTTATCATCTGTAATACCTGACCTGTCAATAATCTCAGATGCAAGCTTAGTTTGAGACAAAAAATACCCTCTATGAGAGTATGCAACCTCAATACCCAAAAAATAAGTTAAGAAACCCAAGTCAGACATTTCAAACTTATCCTTTAAAATAGACTTTATGCTTTTAATCCCTTTAGAATCACTCCCAGTAATAAGCATGTCGTCCACATATAGCAACAAAATAACAATCCCTGCATTAGACTTTCTAACAAACAAAGCAGTATCAGTAAAGCATGATGAAAAACCATTATCTAACATCACAGAGTTAAACCTATCATACCAAGCTTTGGGAGCTTGTTTTAAACCATACAGTGCTTTCCGAAGACGAAGCACTTTCCCTTTAGGATACTCCATTCCAGGAGGAGCATCCATATATACTTCTTCGTTTAGATCTCCGTTTAAAAATGCATTCTTAACATCCATCTGATAGATGTTCCATTTATTTATTGAAGCAACGGTTATAAGACATCGGACGGTGCCCATCCGAGCAACGGAGGCAAAAGTCTCCTCATAATCAATCCCATATTTTTGATCATATCCTTTTGCTACTAAGCGGGCCTTATATCTCTCAAGAGACCCATCACACTTAGTTTTGACTTTAAATACCCATCTACATCCTATTGCTTTCTTATCTTTAGGAAGGTCTTGAAACTCCCAGGTTTTCGCTTTCTTTAGGGCTTCAAGTTCATTATTCATAGCAACTATCCATTCTGGGTATTTTCGTGCTTCCTCAAAATCCCTAGGTTCTATGTACGAGTGAATGACGCTTAGACAGGCTCTATATTTTGGTGAAAAGGACTCATATGAGATGAACCTAGAAGGGGATTTTCTTGATCTTTCGGTCCTACGAAGATTTCCTTCACTTGAAGGGGGAGACTCATTATCATATCTTTCGAGGGCACTTCTAAAAGTACTCCTATCTCTATGAGAATAGGTTATAGGATCTCTATGTGGTTCTTCATTAATGGGTTGATCAGTATGAGTTTCATCATTTTGATTTGTTTCATCATCGCTAGTATCATCATCTTCAGTTAATAAATCAAACAGAAAAGAATAATCTATATTCTCGTCATTAGTTTCAAGTTTTTCGAAACCACTAACATTTTCCAAAAAGCTTACATTTCTGGAAACATAAAGTTTATCACTCTTAACATCATAACAGCGAAAACCTTTATGAGTTTCAGAGTAACCAAGAAAGGCATAAGGAATGGCTTTAGGGGAGAGTTTGTCATTTTTATCAGTAAGGACAAAACATTTACATCCAAAAACCCTTAACCTGCTATAATCAGGTTCTTTTTCGTATAATTTTTCAAACGGGGAAATCTTGTTTAAGTTTTTAGATGGAAGTCTATTTATGAGATAGACAGAAGTAAGAGCGGCCTCCGCCCAAAGTTTTTTCGGTATATTTTGAGAAATGAGCAAGGTTCGTGTGGTTTCAATAATATGCCTATGTTTCCGTTCAACCAACCCATTTTGTTGGGGGGTTTTGGGACAAGACTTTTGATGAAGAATTCCATAATTTTCAAGATAGCTTTTAAATTCATTGGAAAGGTATTCGCCACCCGAATCGATTCTAAAAATTTTAAAATTTCCATTGAATTGATTTAAAACCATCATATGAAATGTTTTAAAGGTTGAAAAAACTTCATATTTATGTTTAAGAAAATATATCCAACTAAACCTAGTGAAATCATCTACAAAGATAACATAGTAAGAAAAGCCTCCCTTGGATATCCCCGGAGCTGGACCCCATACATCGGAGTGAACGATTTCAAAAGGTTTTGTTGTAAACATGGATCTTTGAGGAAAAGGAAGACTTCTCATTTTTCCAAGAATACATTCATTACAAACAAAATTTTCATTACAAAGATGCTTAATAAAAGGCAAATAAGAGATTTTAACAATGTTGGGATGACCCAATCTCTTATGCCATACATGAATATCTTTGTTTTGAGCAATATTACAAAATTGATTCTTGGGAATTTTAAGAAAATCAACATAGTAGAGGTCTCCTCTCCTAGAGCCTTCCCCAATCAATTTCCCGGACTGGCGATCCTGTATCCAACATTTATTAGAAGAGAACTTTATATCGCAACCATAGTCCGAGAGTTGAGAAACGGAAAGTAAATTTAAGTTTAGCTTTGGAATAAGACGAATTTTTGGGATAAAAAAATCTTGTTTTTCAAAATTGCCCATTCCTTTAATTTCAAGAGGGGTTCCATCCGCGGTTGAGACAAAAGATGGAAGACGATTTTCAGAATAATTAGAAAGAAAACAATGACTTGGAGTCATATGGAACGAAGCACCAGAATCAAGTAGCCAAGATGTCTTACCAAGAGAGGAAGAAGATGACATGGCGGCTCCAGAAGTGCCTCCTTTGAGAAGAGGTTGAAGAGCATCCATAATTTGATGAAGCGAAAGAGGTTCATTTGAAGGCCGTTCCTCCGATTGGGATGCTAAAGCCGCGGCGAGGAACTTCTTCCATTTGGGACAATTGGGTTTGATATGTCCCGGTTCTTTACAAAAATGGCAAGTTAATTTGCTATAATCTCTCTTGCCATATCGATCATTTTGCCCTTGATTTTTGAAATGGGGCGGTTTGTAGGTCTTCAAATTATTACCGGGTCTTGACACGACATTGACCACTTCATAGTCATTTTGAGAAGGTGTAGCAAGAATACTTGGGTTATTTTTACTAATCCCCATACGTGTTTCCTCACCACTTAGCTTGGTGATGACATCTTCAATAGATGGGGAGGTAAAAGCCGATAGAAGGGAGGACCGAATTTGCTCAAATTCGGGTCTAAGACCATTTAAGAAGTTGAAGAAACGATCTTCCTCTAGTTGTTTGTGCCTTAATTCAATAGCTTCTCCGCTCCATTTTGGTTCGAGCATGGCAAGCTCGTCCCAAATAGATGATAATTCGGCAAAATATTCCCGAATAGATAAATCATTTTGTTGAAGAGTCAAGGCTTTCTTTTGAAGGTAGTATTTGTGAGACAAGTCCCTTGACGTATACATTTTTTCAAGGTATAACCAAGCTTCGGAGGCCCTTTTAAATTTGATGATGTTGGCATTGATCTTGGTTTCTACGGACGAAAAAATCCAAGACAATATTTTGAAGTTCTTCATTTCCCACTCATCATGCCTTTTGGAATATTCTTCTAAGGCCTTTTGTCTATCTTCTCCTTCAAGAATCTTGATTTCCCCTTTCTCTATAATAGAAAGCTTGGGTTCGGGTTCCGATATGGAACCTTGAACAAAACCCCAAAGACCTTTCCCTTTGATATGGGCTTCCATGTTGCCGGCCCAAACATGGTAGTTTGAACCACTAAGTTTAAAACCGAGGGAGAAGTGGGAGTCTTTTTCACCCATTATGAAGAGGAAAAGATGGAAAATAAAGCGTACCTTAATGGATTTTCAACATTTTCTTGACGAAAGTTGCTTCTAAAATATTGCCCGGAGCAAATGCTTTACTCAAAAACTTCACTAGCTTGAGGGCACGATTTTCGAGGTGCTTCACAAGAGGCGAGATACACGATCTTTTTTCTTTCAACCTGGCTCTGATACCATGTAAAAGTATCTTCAACAAGATACTAATATCAAGACCTTAATATTCTTGATATTGAACCCACCACGAAAGCACAATAAGAACACTTTAGAACACTTGTGCACAAAAAGCACAACTCACAAATAACTCACAAATGCACAAAGGCATAAAAACAATGGAATCAATTTATTGAGAACTTGGGCTTTGACTCAAAGCCATGAGAGAATACAAGGGGAGAGCCCCTATTTATAACAATCCAAAAGGGAGCCTTGGAGGGGCTCCACTCATAGACGTTGGAGCCCCTCCAACGGTCACAAATGTGACCGTTGGAGGGGCCCAACGTCTATTTGAGTGGCCCCCCCAAGGTTCCTTTAAGTAAAAAATAAAAAGAAATAAAAATAAAGAAAAAGTAAAAGTAAAAAGAAATTACAAACACATTCAAAAGATGAATGTGCGTAAAATGGAAGAAAAGACGAAACTACCCCTATGACTAAGAAATAAGAAATATATATATTTTATATATATAAAAAGTAGATACATATACATATATATGTATATGTATTACCTTATATATATAAAATATATATATATATTACATTAGGTGATAAGGTACATAATTTAACACTACAGTTCATATGAGCGCCATTCTTCGTATTATCAGATACATAATGGGTACAGTAAATAAGGAAGTATTTCTATCTTATTCTTCTGAATTGAATTTAATTACTTATACTGACTCTGATTGGGGAGGTGACCCGAATAACCGTCACTCCATCACTGTTTTTTGCATCTTTTTAGGAGAATCTTTAATTTCTTAGAGATGCAAGAAACAACAGAAGATCTCACTTTCATCCACAGAAGCCAAATATAGAGCCATGTCATCTACTACCATGGAGATCGTTTGGATTCGCAGCTTGCTGGAAGATGTGAATGTTCAAGTTCAAGGGCCCACAAAACTGTGTTGTGATAATAAAAGTGCTATTTACATTGCCAAAAATCACACATTTCATGAGCGTACGAAGCATATTGAGATGGACTGCCACTATGTTCATGAAGAATACTTGAGAAGAACCGTAGACCTCCCATATGTTACATCAGAATACCATCTGACAGACTTCTTCACCAAAGCGTTGTGCTCTCCAAGATTTAACTTCCTTCTTGGCAAACTTTGGGTTATGTCACCCTAAGTTTGAGGAGGGGTGTTAAAATGTAATGATCTTTATATATATATATATATATATTTCAAAACCCGATAAAGGGTATTTCAGTTATTTCTCATTTTGCGCATATTCTCATTTGAGAATATGACTGTATTTTTCTTTCTTTTAATTCTTTTTAGTTTTTTGTATTTTGTGTCACATGGGGGGCCTTCAACATAGTCGTTGGAGCCCCAACATTCCTCCAACATTGTATAAATAGGGGTGCTCCCCTTCTCTTTTTTCTTATGCTTTTGTAAAGCCCCTCTTGGGACCCAATATATTGAAGTTGATATTTTTTATGCTCTTGTGCATTTGTATATGTGCCTTTGTGTACTTGTGAGAGTTCTCCTTTGTGCCTTTGTGCACACTTCGTGTTTTTAGCATTGTGCTTGTACACAAAATCCCTTTTTATAGAGATTTTCACAGGTTTATCTGATGCTCTTCATTTTCTAATCTTATTTAGAACTTTATTTTTTAATTCATTCAGAGCAATGGGGCAGAGGGTAGAGGAAGAGTTGCTAGACTTCAACGCAGGCTTCTTGTGGTGGAGGTTGAAAACTGGATTATGCAACATCAAAGGTGTCTTGATGAAGAACTGGTAAAATTTTAAACTTTTCTTTTGCTGTCAAGTATTTCAATTGAAGGAAATGATGCATTGATGCAGTTACAATTGTGATAATAGTGAAATTTAACAAATGTGAAATTTGCCTCTCCCCATATACACATACACATAGTTACTTGAAAATCCAAGAAAATAAAAAGTTCATTGTTTATCACTAGTTCAATTCTTTATTTATAGTTCTAGATCCATCTGCTCGTTATCATTGCCTTGTGTGGTAGGCTTGAATATTTTTTTCTTATAATTAACACATAATTTAAATTTCCTGTTTATAGGTATAGAAGATCAATTCAAACAACTCTTATTTTACATCTCTGCTTTAACTTTCAATTGTACATGGTAAATATTAATGTGGGAAAAAAATGCTTAGAACACAGATTATTTGGGAAAAATATTTAATTAACATTTCTTGGCCCCAACCGCAATCATACCTAGAACTAAAAGCATTGCCAATGAGACTTCAGGTTCTGACTGCATGCTGATTGACTACGGGAGATAGCTTCAAATTGTCATCCCTATCTGCCACACAAGCAAAATGAGGAAGAAGGACAACAACAACAACAATTGGTTGTTGCTTGAACGTATGTACATTGTCTAAGTAGAATATAATCTGAATATTTATTGAAAACAGATATTATATCATCAACTACAACTTTTTTCGGGTATTTGATGTCCTTCTTGTTGCCAAACAAAGCCATTATGACTAATGAATGATTTATTTGTGCATCCATATAATTTTCCTTGTTGGAATCCAAATTCTTCCTCTTTATCTTGTATAAAACCATCCTTAATTTCTAAATGATTGGTGATTGTGAGTTCAAATTTTAAATGGGCAACTCCATGCTTCTCATTATGAAAACCAAAGATTGAGTAGAAAACACCACTCTAGATGTTATGCATCAGGCCTATCAATAGTGTGCATTATGTTACTCTTTAATTTGGTGATTTACATGCTGGAGATGGGGTATGTGATGGGATTATCCTTATTGATGATTGCTTTTCTGTGTAGGATAAAGATGCTCGATGGACGTACGGCCTGGTTTTATATTCGTTGGACCGCCTTTATAAAGTTGTTGAGAGGCATGCGAAAAAAACTGGAGAATGGGTCTGGTAAGTACAAAGTCACAGGTAAAAGATTTTGTCAACCTTCGGGATTCAGAAGTGCTTTGTATCAAGTGACCGATCTGATCTAGTCATCATGCTGCATGGCTAGTGACTTACCCAATTTGGTTACGGGCAATGCTTTGCACGCCTGCATCTTGTCAAAGTCTAACCCTTTGATGTCTTAAGTTGAGCCTAAAGCTGATTTTCTGGCATTTCAGTTTGAGACAGGATATTGTGGATTTAGGGAAGCCTAGATTTCACAAGGTTGACAAACTTGCAATAACCTCGCGCATGGTACAAGTATACGACTGCCTTCTCCCTTCATCAAGGCGCCTCCGATGACCTAATTGGTTGCTGTCTCAATATGCATTTTTTCCAGCCCCAGTTTGGGATCATTGTAAGAGATGGTAAATTTTCAAACAGAATAGTACATGTTCAATTTTCTTCAGTTCTCGTCTTCCGTATTTCTTTTTCCTTCTCCATTCACTTTGTAGTAGCTGCTGCAGAAAATAAATTTTTTCTGGCTCCAGTTCAAAGTTGCAGCACAGAGCTATTGGCTTTATTGTAATTTTGATAGTCTTGTTAGTAGCAATATTTTGCTCCTTGTATATGGCTTACAGACATGAATCAATGATTGGAGGTGATTTAAGGGCCCTAAATTCATTCTTGGCTGACTAGAGCTGTATGGACCCTGAACAGGACACTAAGCAACCTGAGTGTGGGCTGTATACCAAGTCATTTAACCAGTCACCAATACATGCCCAATTATATATAGTTTTTCTTGGCAGTAATGCTGTCTATGGGTTGAGCCAATGGTTGCAATATACGCAATTCAAAGAAAACCTAGAGCTCCAAATACAATTCTCAAATACTGTACTATTTGATAGTGTATGCAACGTGTCATTATACAGCACAAGATTAAACAATAATTAAACTTTGAAGAAAACACTTCAAACTTAAAATATAACCTAAACTGCACGTCATTCCATAATTTTAACTGTAAAAAGGAGGCACTTAAACAGAAAGTAGTAATCAGACGATGAGTTCACACCTACGGCTTTGATAGAACTCAATTTGTTGAGTTGCACATGAACTAAATCAAAATTCAACCAAAGAGGTTACAATTACATTTGAGAAAGTATTGAAAGGCACTCATTTTCATACTTTTAAGCTATTTAATAAAAGAAAGAAAGAAAGAAAGAAAGAAAGAAAGAAAAGATTATATTTGTTTTTAAAAGCAATCTGGGATTAAGCAGATCCACACCAGTTATTATTGAACGTACCACTGGGTTTTGAACCTGCACAAGGAGACATGCACTGACAGCTCCTACCCTCCATGCGGAGACCCCGTTGGTAAGAAAAGATTTTACTTTCAAGGAAAAATAATACTGAATTCAAAGGTCTTTTTTCTTTCATAGTTCTGATGTAAAGTTTCTGGCAACATGATCGGTATCACGAATCAATGCTCGTGTCTGAATTCCAGAACTTTGTTTGCCTTAGTCATAGTGTCTATGACGCTGAATGCATTGCGTGTTATTCTCTTCAACAAGATTCAGGATTTCACACATACTGCTTCTATGACATTAAAAGTTCTCCTTTGACTTCATTTCTTAAAAGTTTACACATTGCACGATTAATGACTATAACCTTCATTTCTTAAAAGTTCTCCTTTGACTTGATTAATGACATTGCATGGTTAATGACTATAATCTTCATTTCTCAAAAGTTCTCTTTTGACATCCGTCAATTTCTCAAGATTTCACTTCCTGCTGCTTCCCAAATCCTCCTAAAATTTAAAACCACCAGTTTTTGGTTCTGATTTTCATGCTGTTTCTGCTTTGACAACTATGAGAAGGACCGATTTAGGACAATCTAATGTACATGGATTTCAGTCGAAATATAAAAAAACAGCAGATTGACTCAAACAAGTTTAGACTCTATGCAAACTTTCAAGCTGCTGGTCTGGGTGAGGCTGGATCAAGTTCAATCACATTGCACACTTTTGAGTGTGCCGCTGCAACTGACCGCCCGTCATCTTCTGTTGGGCCTCACTGCCAACAGGTTGGGTTGGATCAGGTTCAATCACATTGCACACTTTTGAGTGAGCTGCTGCAGCTGACCGCCCTTCATCTTCTGTTGAGCCTCACAACTCAGGTTGTATCCAAAGATAGAGGATGGTCAAGTGCAGCGGTATACTCAAAGTGTGCAATGTGATTGCACCCGATCCGCCTATGGTCCGGGTTGGGGAGGTATTCTAGCTTGATGTCAATAATGAATTGAGCGAACTGTCGTGTTAGACCTTGACAAAAAAGACCAAGAGCTAGTCAGCCCAATTGACTATGAGACAAATCGGGCTTTCAGCCGAGTGATTACTCGTCTTGGTTAGCCTAATGGCTTGGGCACTGAACATAGCCAAAAAGAAACTCCACTCTTTATTGTGTGAGCTTTATGTCTATGATAATGATAACTTCAAGCAAAGTTCTTAAAACCGAATCCAATTGGCCTTAATTGGTTGATTCAAATCCAATCGGCACCTAGGCACTGACCCAACAGGCCAATCTGTAGTTCCTTAACCTCCCACCTACCTTATTCAGTTTTGGACCCTGTTTTGCCCCAAAAATCATCCCAACCGGCCCTAAGTTCCTCAATTCCCAACCAATTTGACCTGAGCTCTCACCCACAACCCATCTCAAGCCAACCTGACCCTGTTTTGGACCCTAATCAATCTGAAAACCCACCTGCACCTGCTTGATATACCTCACAAACTCAAAATAACCCAAATACCCAATGTAACCCAAACCCATACTTAAACCAATTAAATCCATGTCCAAAACCAAGACCAGACCCAGACTTTATATGTTTCAAAATTCACTTCTGCTAAGATCGACTTTCCTAAGTTCACAACTTCACTGGATGACTTGATGCCGATACTTTGAGTGGTCCAAGGCAGTTGACAGTTTTTTCTAGACTTCACCAGATTCTTAATCATCGGAGAGTTCTCGTGGTTGCCACCCACTTATGTGGGTCGGCATTAGTCTGTCAGTCAGGTACAAAAAAAAAATCATGAGAACCAAATGGAATGAGTGCATACTTGGAGTGAGATGAAGAAAATGATGTGGGTTCAGTTTGAGGAACAATCACCATTTACTTTTGATCCAAAACCTCCCCATTGCCTAGATCTAGTTATCTTATATCTGAATTTAAAATCTCTTAAAGAAAATCCAATATATTGGATCTATCCAAACCCATTTTAGAATCTGTTACCCAGTCTCCAAATCAACCTCAATTGGACCTTAACCAGAATTATTTAAGCCCAATCATAGGTGAACCCTCCTATATCTTGCCCACTATCTAGATCCAATCTCCTACTACTCAATATCAATTAGTTTTGAACCGTAGTGGAAATCCCCATGTCATAGAATGTATCCCGATTAAAAAGCAACTTAAGCCCATCTTTCCTTACCCAAACCTTCAACTTTCTCGGATCGAATCAGGTTCCCTTAGAGTGGATCATGATTTTATCACAATCATCTACTCAATATCTATTTGACCCATTTCACTTTAGAGGCATCTTTTGTGATTTTGGTTGGTTTGGTAAGAAAATTCTTTGTCCTTGTCTTGCATATTGGACCAAATCTAGCAAGTTCTCTTCTCTTTCAGAAGCAACATAAAGATTGAGTTCCATATTATGAGCTCATAATCTAAAAGGTGGATTAGAATTGAAAAAACCTCAAGCTAGATCGAAACTTGAGGGAAAGTCTTTTTCAACAAGGAGAGAATGATGCATGAGTAAAGCAGAAGATCTGGATTTAGGTCCGTTTGAATATATTTTAGATTTTAGATTATTTGGGTCTTTTGTATCTGGATATTTAGATTTTTTTTTAAATATTGGATCATTACGCTTGATTGGTTTTCTAAGATATGTTTGATCTATTTAGAAAGTTATCAGGATTGATAGTTTGTTTCTTGAGGATTAAGAAACTTATGTGTTTAAATACATAAGGAATCAAAGAGTTTAATTTTTAGTAGAATTCAAGAACTGAAAAATCATATCGTCAAGTTGTATACCACAAACACTATGTTGGCTTACTTTGATACATAACGTTTGAAAGCTTGTTGATTTCTTGATGTTCTTCCTTTTAAAAATTTAATCCGAAAAGGGTCTAGAATTAGAAGATGATCAAGACCAATATTATATATATAATTTAGAATGATATGAGAGTAACTCGAGAGATGACAGATAGCCTTCAATAAAGATGATACTTACATGGACTTTCAGACAACATTATTGGCCATACCAACACTCTTTAGGGTACGGTCTAGCTTGTCATATCTGAGGTTCATGAACTCAAGTTGTGTAGCCCTTTTTCTCTTGGAGTCCTGATTTTGAGCACCCCATCGCCCTCCATCGGGTCTTGGGTCTGAGTCTCCTCTTCCCTCTTCATTGTATATAAATATAAGTCATTCCCCTCTCAAATGAAATGTGCATGATTTAATCTCAATAAAATATTATTTTTTACTCTTGTTGGCTACCTTTGGTGGGTTTTGTGTGTGAGCTTATTTGTGACTTTTTGTATTCATTTTGCGTGGAACACTTTTGAGTACCTACTTTGATGATTCGGTGAACATTTTTTGAGTTTCATTGCACCCACATTCCTGTCCAAAAGTAAATTCAATTGACCCTAACCAAGTCCAATTATATATATAGTGTTAACTTAAAACTATTAAAAATTATATATATACCCTCCGCAACCCTACACCCAAGTTTTTTTAAGTGTTGCATTCGCACCCGTATCTACACCCACACGTATGTAACATAGCATAAAACCATGTAAGTCTCTAAACTTTAGAAGAAACAATTACGGTGGAGGAAGAAAAGTGATGTCACTTTTGTAATGAGTCAAAACATATCAAATAGCAGGTGGCTACCGTTGAAAAATCATCCAAAAAGGATGATGAGGCAAACAAGAAAATGGAAGATATTAAGGATTCCATTAATCAACTAACAGAGGTACTTCAATAATTTCTTAAGACATCTTCTACTTGTACTTCTCAAGCCAACATCTTGTCCTAATATGTGTTCTTGGATACGACTCCACCCATCTGTGATGTATGTATGATCAAAACCTACTCTTATTATTTAAAGATGAGGATGAGTCTATAGAATCAAAATTGGATCTCAAAGTCAAAATTGATTCGATTCTCTATAGTCAAGTTTGTTTCATTGTTGAAACTAGCTTGAGCCCTCTTATAATCAGTCAGCACTTGACTTGAAAGCAAGTCTGAGGCTAATAGACCAAACTGATTTCTAATGTTGGGACTGACAACAGGAGAGAGAGAGAGAGAGAGAGAGAGAGAGAGAGAGAGAGAGAGAGAGAGAGAGAGAGAGAGAGAGAGAGAGAGAGAGAGAGAGAGAGAGAGAGATCTGGTGGTTTAGCTCACTGAGTCAGTAGCTAGAAACTTGAAGCCTGAAGAGCTTTACTTTCTAGGAAGGTCACTTTAGAAGCATGAAACTACACCTGCAAAAGCTCTATGATAAGTGCCCACAAGGGCTCTGCTCATCTGGTAGGGGTGACTTGTGTATGTCATCAAGTTGATGGGACATCACAAGTTCAAAACCCAGGGCAGGGAGACCTCAAGGATTTTACTGGAGGTACAATCAGTGATGGTTTTTTTTTCCTTGGATTATCAAAAAATAAGCTCTATGATAAGCACACTTTAAAACTTTACGTAGTCAATACAACCAAAATGGTTGTATAGAAAAAGGGAATATTTGCCTAAAGGTAGAAAAAAAAATTGGCGTCATGTGAAAATTGTGAAACTATAGTGGTTGTATTGGTTTTGATAAAAAAAAGTTTGGTAAAGTTTTGAAAATTTCTCTTAGGTAAGTTCCATGCTCTAAGTCTCTCCATATCAATGGATCATCAGAACATTGCATGCCTGATATGAAGTACCATTAGGACTCCCTTGACAGAGAAACATTTAACACAGATTCTCATTAACCCTCTGGCCAGTTTTGGGATGCTGCTTTGGCATGGAGTTGGGCTTGGATCATTTTATGACCTGACCATGAAAAGCCAAAATGGGATCTGAGATATATCCAATATCTGGGTCGATTGTGAATCCAATCAGTAATCAAATTTAGATTCGGTATAAGGATTTCATGACCTAATACCATGGAGATCCGATTCTAATGGATTTTTCCGGATTTGGTATTAGCATTTCCATCTGAATCCGAATTTGAACCTGAGTCCTTTTAGCCAGTATCCAAATAGTCGGATTTGGTGTTGGCTACATCTGACCCGAATCCAAACTGTTTACGTCCCTAGATCTGACCTGTTGAGCTGATAGAATCCGTTAGTCGGACTTCGGAGCCAAGCCTGCTCCATTGAGATCCCTACCCACGCTGCAGGCATGGGCTATGAGGAGCATGATAGATCCTCTGCAGACTTGCTAACGTTGCCATGGGCCCACAGCTCCCATGGATCCTTCAAAAGTTTATCAACTTGTGATCTGAGCATAGTCCACTGTCACCAAATATTGAAGATTCTGAAAATATCATTATAAAAATCATGATACTTACAAAAGCTGATGAAATGTCATGGATATGATAATTCAAAAGTAATGTAAAACATAGAATGTCATTATTTCTCTTGTGATTTTAACACTCTTCAGATATTTTCCAAGAAAACATTATTTTTTAATTTATTGTAAGAATTTTCCTCGCCAAGAAAAACCCATGACAAGATATGTGACATTGCATGTTCCGATCAGCATAGAATTTGAAGGGGTTCTTGAAACTTGTCACAGATTTCATTTGAGAGTAAATCTCAGGAAATCTGGAAATTCTTTTTTTTTTTTTGAAAAACATCAGAAAATCATGGTATACTAAAAAAATTACAATGAAAAAAATACAATGTGGCAAACTAAAAACTCATGATAATGTTCCAATTATCCAAAACAGGACATACTTGAATCCTTCAAAATTTTGGGGTTTTGGTTCTCGTGGTAAAATCTGCAACAAAAATTGGAAATACCAGTGATGCTTGTGCCTATATGCTCCAAATGAAAGAAGGACAGCGTGCCATTAGCATATGCATACTGGACCCAGCTAGATCCAGAATTTTGTTTTAGAAAACCAACACTTGACAGTGGTAGGGATGGGATCCATGGGCCTGTATTGCATTTTTAACTTTTCTTGTTGTTTAACATGCTCATGACTGAAGTAACAATGGATGTTTTTTACTGTCTGAATCCAAATCCAAATTCAAATGCATTAAGCCAATATCCGTTTAGTAGGATATGGTATTGGCCACATTCGATTTGAATCTGAACCGTTTACATCCCCAGACCTAAAGATGAAACAAGCTTCAATTTGAATGGCTATCAGATAGAAAGAAAACCCATGGATTTTGATCTATAAAAGAGCTTTACCTCCTGTTATGCCCACTGTCATGAAAGCCACTTCTTACTCGATCCACATAATCTGTTAATATCAACTATAGTCTTAATAATATTTCAGACCACAGTCATAATTTATTCTTGGACTCAGGGCAGTCAGATTTATTTTAGACAAAAAAAAAACCATAATTTATCTTTGAACACGGCAAAGTCAGATAAGATCCAATTAGGTTACGCACAAACTAAGCAAACGCATCCGACCCAAAACCGAATCCGATTAGTTGGATTCAGTAGCCAAAATAATCGGATCTGAATTCAATATCAAGTTTTGCATCAGAGTCCAAATCCGAATCCGGTTATGTGTAAATATTGAATTTCAAGTTGTCGGATCCAGATTCAGTTTTGTTTGATCCCATCCCACACTGAATCCAAATTTGAATCCAATTAGGTTGGATTTGGTAATGGCTAAATCCGACCCGAATACCACCCTTTTACATCACTATCCTTGGGAGAAAAGATGGCAGGTTGGATTCAAGAGAACAAACACCTCTGTGAATGCCAAAGCTACACAATTTGGTACCAAATAAATGTAAATAGCATAAAAGGGGCAAACTCTAACTTAGGACCCCAGTTTCTCGTATGCATAGTGACAAAAGTTAAAATCAGCAAAATATCGGCAGCCAAAATCTTGAGAGAAATTGATTTTTTTTTAAATCTCACATTTTTTGCATTGGCAATAAAAAATAAATTTAAAATGTAAAAACATATTTTGTACAAATATAAATAAAAATTATTCAAAAAATAAAAACCACACATTTTGTTTACTATAAATCGTCGATAAAAACATAAATATCACGTTTAAAACATGATATTTATGTTTTTACGAAAAACTCTCAAGAAATTGAAAATATATGAAGAGAAATTACCACTTTTAACTTTCGGTATTTTCTCGCAATATTTTTGGGATATTTTCATAAATCTCGCGAGATTTGTCACAGCAGTGTGAAGTGGTCATTGCAGAGACTGTTTGGGTCAAGCTCCCTGAATCTCTTTCCCTTTTGTACTAAAATCCAGGTTAGATAGTTACTAATAATCAGTGTTAGCTTTAAAGATGTTGGTTGGTTTCGGTTCATTATTTAAGCCTGTTAGGTTGCATACAGCTAGGTTGCTAACTCTGCATCAATCCCTTTGACTGCTAGTCCTGGCATTGAGTTTTCTATCAGAATTGTTGGAATCTGTTTTAATGTGGGCTGCTCAAATCAGGGTTCCCGAAACCAAAGTTAAAAAGGAATCCTGAAAAGTGCATCCACATGTTTAGGATCCGATCCAGTTCCGAACTAATGATCTTGACCTGAATAATGTGAGACAGTCTAGCTAGCTTTACTAATGAGAAAAAGATAGAAAGGCATAGATTATCAATGCACGGATCTGAAACTGGATCAATGGGCAAGGGGTCGCTTGCTAACTCTGGATCCTTACAGATAAGATCTAACCATTTCCAAATCTAGATAGGCTCTTTACCTGAGTGGTTAATTTGTGTTTATTACTGACTTCAACCTAAGGTTGACACTAAGGCTGAGATATGAGATGAGCCGCTTGTGGTTCAGCTCATGCTATTCGGGTTGGATCAATGAGATCCAATTATTAAATGGGTCAGGTATGGTTTATGAAATTTTATACCAAACCCAGGTCCGACCCAAGTCCAGTAAGAACCACAAATTTTCAGTGTAAAAAACTTAAAAAATATTATTTTACCGAGTATGGACCCGGACTGATTTATGTAATTCATATCAGATCCGGGTATGGTTTTTTTATGAAAAATCCGCTCAGACATGAATCTGGATCACTTAGTCTGATCGGGGTTTATACCCACCCATTTTAGTGAGAGTCTGACCCATTGACACCCCTATAAATACCTTTCCTAATTAATTTTCCCAGGGTACAGGGTTACCATGCAGATCCAACTCAAACCAGGGCCCATATATTTAGATCTGCCTTAAACCCATATCTGTAGCGAAAATCAGCTATGGACCCGGATCACTATGCAAGCCCCCGGATTGGAGACCCAAGTGACAACCATATCCGGATTCATAGTCTCCTAGTCCATAACTTAAATGGATCTGGATAGACCCACTATCTTCTGTGCTATAAATGGATGGTGCAAGTGCATTTTCCAAGTCACACACGAGTCACGGTGCTATCGTCTGCCACTCTTGAGAGAGAGAGAGAGAGAGAGAGAGAGAGAGAGAGAGAGAGAGAGAGAGAGAGAGAGAGAGACGATAATAATAAGCATCAACATTAAAGATAAAGGGTCAACATTGTTGAACCCAAGAACACAGAAGAGCATACCCGAAAGCCAAAGAAACAAAACCAGAACATAGATGCAAAGCAAAAGCACTGTCTGATCAGCCCAGTTTAGGAGAAAGCCGAGGCGTCAGAAAGCGTTGAAGGTCAGGGATCGAGAAACGTAAAATACAATGCACATATGATAAGATGCAGTGCACCAACTTTCCTAAAGTAACTGGGCATTCCCAAAACATTGCGTTGTTACGAGACATCCAAACCGCCCACCAAGAGGTAAGAAGTCATGTTCTCCGTATTAGACTCCATCTTTTGCACTTTCGAACAGATTACGGGCCCCACAACAAGTCCAGAGCGAAAGACTCTTGACGCACGATGACTTCAGGCTCGTTCCAAGTATGTCTGAAAATGTCCCTAAAGGTGGGGCAGTCCCAGAAAAGATGATACGTGGATTCTTTAGCAGACTTGCACAAGATACACCTACTTGAAAGATGAAAAAAAAAGTGATTTAGAAGATAGTCAGTCTGGACCCGGTCATGCACGATTAGCCAAGCAAGGAACTTCGAACGAGGAGTAGGCTCTCTGCCCCAGATAAGGCTAGTAGAAAAGCAATCAACACCCGATGACAACATAGACAAGTAACATGATTTAGTGCGAAAGGCGCCTCCTGGCGTGATAGCTCTTTAGATAAACTGTGAAATGGGTTGAGGGATACCCTCCTTAAAGATGATGGCCGACCAAGCTTTGATTCAGGACCTACGTAGCGGGGAAGCAAGAAGTCTGTTTGAGCAAGAATCATATTGAAGCGACTCGAAGGAGCCGCACTTAGCAAGGAGGAAATTCACGCAAGTAGATCCAGCTTGGTGTGCTTGCCAACTTAGCTTAAAGATGAGAATGATGCTACGCATATGGGAGTCAATAATCTCTAAACCCCCCCTGTCCCGAGCAACTGGCAGGAAGTTCCAACCAACCAGATGACGCTTGTGCTGAGGGGAGCGATCAGACCAAAGAAAATTTGCCATTAAGCGAGAGAACTTTTTGTGCACACCGATAAACAACATGAACATGGACATAATGAATTCCGTGATAGATGAAAGAACATGCTTGATTGGAGTTAAACGTCCCGCAATAGAGAGGTAAGAGGCCTGTCAGGATAAAAAAAAATTGTTTGGACTTTTTGAAGAGTAGTGTTCCAAGAGGTACCCGAGATATGCGAAAGATGTAGAGGAAGGCCCAGGTAGGACATAGGAATTGCTCTGTGACTGAGCAGCCAAAAATCATTTGGCCAATGTTAAGCAGAGAGGGAGACACGTTTACCATGAACAAGCATCATTTACTGTTATTTAGGGATAAACCAGACAGAGAAAGGAAGAAATGGAGGACAAGCTTGAAACGTAGCATTTGCTAAATGGTTGCGCGACCGAAAAGGTTCATGTCATCAGCATAAGAATATGAAAGAGAAATTTTTTAATTCTGATAGGATCAATTATCCGGTGCAAAACGACACTCCTTAACAAGACCACAAGGCCTTCAGCGACAACATTAAAAAGAAGAGGAGATAGAGGGCACCCTTGCCGGATACCTTGCCCGAGCTTGAACTGCTGGCCTTGGATGCCATTAATCTTAATTTGAGAGTGTGCATTAAAGACAAGTTCGCTCACCCAACTAGTGAAGCGACTACCAAAACCGAAGTTGTCTAGCATGCGGAGGAGAAAAGGCCAATAAACTGAGTCAAAAGCCTTATTGAAGTTGAGCTGCAGAGTGAAGAATGGCTGACCACTGCACTTTAAAGAGTGCATAACTTCGGAGGCTAGAATGAAACAATGTGAAATTTGCCTGCTAGGAATGAATGTGAACTGAGAATCAGAGAAAATCTGAGAGGCGATGCTCCGAAGCCGATTAGCCAACACCTTAGCAATAATACGATAAATCCCCCCCAACACGAAGATAGGACAAAATTTGGAGATGTCAGAAGATGTCGCGTCCTTTGAAATAAGAGAGACAATAGCCAGATGACAATGAACCAACAACCGACAGTTGCAATGAAATTCAGCTAGGACTTGAAGCAGGTCAGCTTTAACGCAGTGCCAAAAGATGCGAAAGAAATCAACCGTAAAACCATCAAAACTGGGTGTTTTCCACCCAGACAGATCTCGAAGAGCAGAAAAAATCGTAGATTCAGAGAAAGAAGCCTGAAGGGATCTGAAAGTAGTGCAACTCATGGATCGAACCAAGAGACTACTGATAGAGCCACATGCGGATGAGTTATGGGCATAAATATCCTTGAAGTAGCTAATAATAGCAGGGAGGTCATGCTCAGCCAAGTAGGAAACCCCTTCAATGGAGATGGAAGGAATGGCGTACCTCCGATGATGATGCGAGACGAAAGAGTGAAAGAAGGGGGTATTCCCGTCACCCACTTGAAGCCAAAGCACCTTGGACCTTTGCTTCTAACGAATCTCATCTTTAAACCTCCAAGAATGCAGTAGAAGAGACTGCTCGATGGATCTTGCTTTCAAGCCCTCAATACTGGAATTCGATGGAGCTTCATTAAGAGACAACGATTGGTGGATAGCTGACAACTTGAATTCTCATTCACCCAGATGCCTGAATTTTGTTAATCCTATTCAAAAAAAGCCACTTACGGATGTCGCGTGATAGACGAGCTAGCTTCACCATGCAATGTGTCGCAGCCCTAGTCGCTGAGCATGGTTTTGACCAAGATTAAAGGACGACCAAAGAGAAATCTGGTTCCTTAAGCCACCATTGCTCAAAACAAAAATTTTGAGAAGCGAATGAACTGTTTCCCCAGCAAGTAACTGCTTGGCTATGGTCAGAGACGGATTGAGGAAGCAACCCACAGGAGATGTTCGGAATAGAAGCCAAAAAATCAGTAGATACCAGCACGTGGTCGAGAAGCTGATAGCACGGACGGGATTTGCGGTTAAACCAGGAAAAGGCCTCCCCATGGGTGGAACCGGGTAAAGCTATTGCAGTTGGTTGAACGTCTAAAAACGGTGCATAGAGGCAAGATTGGACATCGACATGTTGGAGTCGTTGGTGGACAGCAAGCAGTTGAAGTCTCCCATAAAAATATGCATGTTCCTGAAAGAATGATAAACCCTGAACATGTCAGACCAAAAATCCTCCCTTAGGAGTTGATAGTTCAGGCCGTAGACGATGGTAACTACAGCCGCAACTGAGGTATACCTGGCATGAAAAGGCAAAGAGATCGAGATGGAGAAAAGGCCGATGTCAACTTGAGAGATGCCGATAGAGGCCTTGCTGAGAATCAAGATACCTCTGGCAAAATGAATGGTTGGCTTAAAAATGAAGTCAACACTTCTCCAAATCTCAGATACAACAGAGCGCGACACCTCGACCATCTTGGTTTCGCAAATAGCAATGATGTCCAGCTTTTCATGACGGATCCAGTTCGCCAGAAAGAGGCGCTTAAAGGGGCAGTTAAGACCCCTGATATTCCAGTAAAGTAGTTTCATAACTGAAAACCAGGGAAACACCTCATGTTACGTGAATGTGTGGACCGTCTTAGAGGAAAACTGGCTGCGGGAACAGTTAGTTGAGGCCGCCGCCGACGGCTCCCACGGCAGGAACCACTCGATGCAGTATAGGAAGCTAACCTTGCGATGCTAGAAGGTGAGATTAGGGATGCCTGATCTTGCTCAGAAGAAACCGACGAAGCCAGCGCAGGAGCTGATGGAATGAAGCATGGCGTCTTTGGTGAACTGAAGCTGCTCTTGAGAAATAGTGATGCCAAGAATCCGAGCGGCTTCACCGACACTTATATCCATTAACGAAGAATTGGAACTAAGCGGTGGCTGTGAAGCGGCATCAACATTGGATGGGGGGTATGAGAGTCGTAGTCTGTTTCAACACTTGGATCATGGTAGGCAGCCAAACTAGATGGTCAAGAAATTGCAAGATATGTAGGTGACGGGCCTAGCATGGGAGAGACGATGCAGATCGCAGAAGAGCCGCTATGAACGAGGATAGCCATTACCGTAGATGAACACCCGAAATGGCTAGTACATGGGGAAAGAAGAACTTTGGATACCCCACTACTTAAGGAATTAAAGTCCTATGCAAAGATGGAGAAAGCTGGAAAGTCAGGCGATGTGGTGGGGCCCAACCTCAATGATGACCCGTAATCTTGAAAATAGGATAGAAGATAGTCGTGAGCCTTGGAATAACGCCTGTAGCCAACGTATGTAGTTGGAAAAGTGAGTCATTGCAAAGATATCCCAAGACCTCTCTCGAGCGCTTCACCAACGAGGATTGCTTTGAGGGAAGATGAGAAACGAGAAACCACCTCTGAGACAATGAAGACCCACCTGCGTGGAAGTACTGCCAAACGAAGACGCGTCGCTGCATGGACCGAAGGTCATCAAATGAGGCGCATATGCCCAATGCAGAAACTTGAAAAATTGAAGCACGGCTCGATGATTCAACTTCTGTGAGAGAGCACTCCACAATAGAAGGCGACGACAAGCACATGGTAGATACGAGGGGCCACCTTGGCCAGCACAAGGGCAAAATTTGAGGCAAGCACTCGATCGAGATGCAGTCATCGACCAACACGCCTTAGGACGGAGCACTAGAGGTATAATACTGATATGGCAGTGGATTACTTGATGCAGAAGGCAACCCTTGCGTAGAGGCTGCCACTGAAGGGGGAAGAAACGTCGCCCCATGGCAGCAATGATTGAAGGGAGGTAATCCAAGCTTAGGCAATCCGATGGATTGGCCTGACACAGATCTCTGAGGAAGATCCGACAGAGAGGAGCAAAGATTGCCGCTGAAAGTGCCGGGGCACTTGTCGCGGATCGGTCGGCCCGAAGGAAGAAGGATTTCCCAGCAAAAGACATGGGTGTAGACGGAGAGAGGTTGGCATCCAGCAAGATCCGATCTTGATACTGAAAAACGAGGATGAGAGGTCATGTAGGTTGGCCACCTGCACCGAAGCCGAGAAGGAAGCCCTGCGCTTAGAAGATCTAGGATGATTATGCTCCCGGATGCTGGAGGGCGCAGGTAACTGCGCTAAGTAGCTAAAGCTGTCAGAGGTGCTAGCTTTTGCTCACGGAAAGGATGTCGCCTGTAGAGAGAGAGAGAGAGAGAGAGAGAGAGAGAGAGAGAGAGAGAGAGAGAGCATGCCTTCTTCTTCCTTGAGCAACAGTTCTCCTCCTCCGTCACCTTCTTCGTCGTAGTCGTCATCCCCGCATTGGCTTTCCTCCTTCACGCCTCCTCTCGCTCTGCTGGCCGGAAGAGGCCGCCTCCGAACTTTGTCCTGAGGGCGTACCCCCTGGTGGACAACCTACCGGAGCTCCTCTGCAACCACCACCGCTTCCTGGAGTGGTCAACAGAGTTTCTGGCGGCGAGCCCCACCCTCACCGTGGAGATGAACCGACCGGTAGGTCTCCAGGGCGTGACGACGGCCGACCCGCGCAACGTCAAGCACATCCTCCTCGCCAACTACCCCAAGGCTGACGGGTTCGCAGAGCAGCTCCGCGACGGCATCTTCAAAGCCAACGGCGAATCCTGGAAGACCCAGCGGAAGACGGCCAACTTCGAGTTCAACACGCGCTCGCTCCGCAACTTCGTCCTCGACACCGTCCACGACGAGATCAGTGGCCGATTCGGCACGTTCCTCACCAAGGCGTGCCGCGAGCGCCTGGCCCTCGACCTCCAGGACGTCCTCGAGCGATTCACCTTCGATAACATCTGCAGCGTCGCCTTCGGGGAAGATCCGAAATACCTCAGGCAAGCCTCGCCGGAAGATTGCCCGGAGCCGCCGACAGAATGGAATCTTAATGCGCAAGCATCTTTTCCCGCCTCCGATTCTCGCATCAAGTACTCGAAGGATCAATGCAACGGAATCTCAAAAGAAAATGAGCGGGAAGACGTGTACGACTCAGAGTTTTCGCCAGAAAATCAGAGACTCGACGTCTCTTTGCCGGACTTTAGGTTTTCGGTAAATGTGAACCCTGGCAGATCTATTCCGGTATCCGACTCTTGAAAGGAAGCAAGCACGAAAGCAGACTGGTTTTTGAAAGAAAATTGGCGGAAAATCGTGGAATCACGCCAGAGAATGTCTTAACCGGCGATTCTCTGCCGGATTCTAGGGTTTCTGGCCATTCGTTGAGGGAAAACTCGCTCTTGAACGGCGAGATAGGGGCACACTACGAGGGATCTCGCTCGGAGGAGGCCGGTTTTCCCATGAAAAAATGGCGGGAAAACAGGGATCCGAAAAAGATCTCCGGCGGTGTGCAAGAGTGGTCACTCTTGAACGAGGTCTTACCGGAGAACGAGTTCGCCCCGGTGTACAAGGACGCGACGATGCTGAGCGCCGACCACTTCTTCCACGCTTTCTCCTTCCTGTGGAAGCTGAAGCGCCTCCTCAAAACCTCCGCTCCGAGAGCCAGCTCTGCGAGTGGATCGCGCTCGTCCACGGCTTCGCCGTGAAGATAATCCGGTGCCGGAGGTCCAAGATCTCGGCCAGATCCTCCAGCGATCCTCCATGGGATCGTTGTCGACGAGACGCTATCGAAGCCCTACCTCCACGACATCGTCGTGAGCTTCATCCTTGACGGAAGAGACACCACATCATTGGCCCTCACCCGGTTGTTCTAGCTGCTCTCATGTCGTTCGAACGTTGAATGCAAGATCCTTGAAGAACTCATCGGAATTCGTCTGAATCGGCGACACTTCGTCAAAGAAGAAGAGGAGATGTTCAGGTTTGAGGAGCTATGGGAAATGCACCATCTATAGGCTTGTAAATCCACCAAAATAGCTAAAAGGACATATTTACATGTTCTCGTTAAACCGTTAAAACTGAAACAAAACTTGATGCAAAAGCCTACCTGAATTCATTGGCGCTTCGATAAATCATTGAGAGGTATGATCTTTCATAACTTGTATCCAGCCCTATTCCTTTCTTTGAACCTAATGAGAGGAATGAATTCTCTTATTTCTTATTGGGAGCATGAAGAGACGACCATTATATAAGGTTTGGAGACCATGACCTACTGTGTATCCAATTAGTACTTTGTCTTCAATTCAGCCTATTACAGAATTATAGACAGAATAAGTATCTTCACATGGTGTATTATATCATATGAGATATCACATGACCCAACCAGATTAGATCACATAAACCGGGCCTAAACCTAAGACTGTCTATAATGTGTGGTTTGACGTAAGTAGGTCTACACGATTTTCTAACAATCTCCCACTTAGGCAACATACGTAACCTTATAATCACCCATTATAACCTTACGAGAACAAAAACACTATTTTATCAATTGATATCTCTACCAATCCGATCCATTGATTATGTCAACATAGAACCAAAGTGGTCTTCATTACAAGTAGCATAATTGGACCCATCAATGATCACATATATTGACACAACCAAATGACATGGATCAAGTATGGATATGAAACATGAAACTTATATGTAATGTGATCAAACACGACTATTTTCAATTGGTCTAACTTGAAAACTTTAGTGAGATCACAATATAATGAATATAGGATGAAACTAAAACTTTAACTTTATATCGAAGTGGTAAAAGAAACTTTATTATATCATAGAACATTTAAATACAAACTCCCACTAAATCAGCATGTCATAAAATGATAAGACATCCATTTGAGCAGTATGCTCGTGAAAGACCTTAGGTGGCAAACCTTTAGTAAGCGGATCTATAATCATGAAGTTTGTATCAATATGTTCTATCGATATTTGATCATTCTGCACTCTTTCTTTAACAACAAGGCACTTAATGTCAATATGCTTTGACTTCGATGAGCTCCTGTTATTATTGGAATATAGTACTGCTGAATTATTGTCACAAAATAACTTTAGCGATCTTTCAATATTATCTAAAATTCGCAGTCCTGTGACAAGATTACGTAACTACATCCCATGATTAGATGCCTCATAACAAGCTACGAATTTTGTTGTTATGATAAAAGAAACAATGAGTGTCTGCTTGGCACTCCTCTAGAAAATAACTCTCCTAGCCAACAGAAAAATATAACCCGATGTGGATCTGCGACTGTCTTGACATCCCACAAAGTTAGAATCAAAATGCCCAATGATTTCCAACTGATCTAACTTTCTGTATGTAATCTTATAACTTTTTGTTCTCTTCAAATATCGTATAACCCGTTTGACTGATTTCAATTTATCCATACCTGGGTTACTAAGATATTTGCTTAACATCTCAGCAATGTATGCTAAATTTGAATGCGTACATACTTGAGCATACATATGACTCCCAACAATAGATGCATAGAGAACTTCATCGAGAGGGGGTGGTTCGTGGCATACAACTCGTACGCGATGGGACGAATGCCAGCCGTCTTGAGGGATGACCGCCTCGAGTTCCAACTAGAGAGATGGCTCTCCGACAACAAGACATTGCGGCCAAAGAGCCCGTTCCGGTACCAAGTGTTCCATGGCGGGCCGAGGGTCTGCCTGGGCAGGGAGATGGCGTACACCTAGTTGAAGTCCATCGTCGATGACTTGAAGTCAAGAAGGCGATTGTAATTATGGCAGGCTGAGTCAGCATCACTAGGTAAGTCTTCGATCTCGAAGGTGGTTTCTCCGTGGAAGAAAATGCATGCCTAAAAGTAAACTGAATGCATTTAGTGTCAGAGATGGATGTGTGAAAATACAATAAAAGATAAGATTCGGAACGAGGAGATACGTAAGAAGGTAGGCGTTGCACCCATTGAAAATAAGATGAGAGAGAATCGTTTACGGTGGTTTGGACATATTCGACGAAGGCCTAATGATGCTCCAGTTAGAAGGATGGAGAAATGGGAAAATATATTAGTTAAAAGAGGTCGGGGTAGGCCTAGGAAGACATGGATGGAGGTGATAAGAAAGGATATGAATGCTTTGAACCTCACCGAGGACATGGCATTGGATAGAAATGAATGGAGGAGAAGGATTCATGTGGAAGACCCATAATGATTTTCTTTGTTGGTTCATATCGCCGACCCCAATTGTTTTGGGATGAAGGCGTAGTTGTTGTTGTTTTATTGGAAGACCTGGCGTGTTCTACTCCAATTTACGTGAAAAATGCTTTTCAAGGAACTTAATTATGGATCAAATTGAACCTTTAATTTAAAACTCCATAGTTCTTGACTTTCAAGGAAAAATCTCATATCTGTTTTTTTAACCTTGTTATCCAATTATATCTTTTTCTTTGCCTTTTTTCTGTCCAACCCTTTCTAATGCAAAAGCTTTTTAATCACGTATTGAATATTTAACAGTTTTTTTGCAGTTTCACGTATTGCTAACCATATGATTCTATCACGAGAGCGGATCTTGTAAAAAGCTGGGTGAGATTAGCAGTGTTTACAACCACAAAACCCACCCCAAGCTCAATACAAGTGGGACCCACAGAGGGGTGGGTTTTGTGGTTGTAAACACTGCTAATCTCACCCAGCGTTTTAAAGGATCCGCTCTTCTATCAGCCACCCTTTTGCATCTCCACCTTATCTATGGGTTCTAAAGGAGATGCTTACCGTCTGAGCACCCCTTCTTTCTTTACAAGTCGTTCATCTAGAACTCATGACCGTTTGGATGCCCCCAAAACCTGATCAAAACCAGGTTCTGGGCGTAAACTGGGTTTTGGCCCTAAAACCCAGTGTTGGCCCTTTTGGGCATATTTGGATGCCACAAGATTGGGTTGAAAACCTAGTTTTGAAAAAACTGAGGGTAGGGTTTTTTCAAGCCAGAATAAATTTTTTTTAAGAACTCAAAATCACCGGCCATTTCCCTGCCAGAATGGTGTCGCTCGCACTGGGCAACACCATCCCAGCTGGTGGGTGGTTGGAAAATGGCCAGTAATTTTACTTTTTTGATTTTAAGTTGCCGGCCATTTCCTGACCGGTGGCTGGCCAGGCAAAGGCCAGTCATTTTTCTTTTCTTTTTAAGGTATTAATGACCAAAAACCAGGTTTTCTGGTTTTTGGTCATCCAAACACGTTAACGGCCTGGTTTTTGCCAAATACCAGGTTTTGCCCCTGCTACCTTGTTGATTTGAGACTCCTGGGGCACTTGACCTACAGACCAACTACATTAGGAGCCCTCCATATTTATGGCCGGAAACAGGAGCGTTTTAGTACCTTCCATGTAGCTGTCATTAACTAAGCATGGATTGAAAAGTTGGCAAGGCATTATTAATGAGGACGAACTCACCAACAGACCAACTACACATAGTTAGTTCGTCTGACTTGGAAAGCAACTAGTTTCAAACTGGGGAGGCAGCCGGCGTCTAGTGCGGGAAGATTACCTAAATAGGCAGTTAAGTCACTCTGAAATTACCTGAAGTAGCTAATTTCCTGTTTCTCTGTCCAGGACCCAACTAAAGTTCATATGAAACGATGGATTCATGCTTGGTTAGGTGACATCTGATTTGGATACCCAATCTACCTCTAACTACAATTAACGCATCTGATAAATACCCAGATCTAACCCAGATCCCACACGTTTCATCACAATAGGAGAAAAATAATTCGGTGCTGCATTTCGTACCAAAAACTACCGGCAGAAGTAAAAGACGGGAAATTTGGGGATCAATGAGACTGTAAATGCCTGCACTAATGGCAGTGTATAATTGAATAGCTTGCTTTTCAATCAAATGCGTAGATTATCTTCCTAAAGTACACCACAAATCTCTCCCCCTGAAATTTAAGTCTTCATCGGCAACCAATCTACTTTCATATGGTATCTGAAGTCTCTGATTGAAGTCTTTTTCGCCAACGGTGAAAGATCAAAATAGCTTCGATGAAGTACTTTTGTATGGCTCAAACAGGGGAACATACCCATCCACCCTGCAGTGCATACAAGTGTTTTCAAAGCTCATCCAATCAAAGATTTCTTCTTTCTCAACATGTTAATTTTAATGATAAAGCTAAATTTCAGTGCTCCACGATACAAATTACAAACCTTAATTTAAGCATAAGCAGAGTTAAGAGACGGTTAGAGCTTTGTAACAAAACTATGGTGCTTGCTTCCGGATTTCATTATCTAAATGATGATGAACATAATTTCTTTCTTAGAAATATGCCTGCTAGCGTTGAATAGGCAATAACAAGAGATCAAAAGTTTTAAAGACCTTGCGGTATGAAAAGAAAATGTAAAATAGATGTTCAAATTATCCAAATTACTTTCATTTCCTGATATTATAGTTACTAAAAAAAGTTCACTGAAGGGAATCCATCTTGACAAACATTATGGTAACTTCATTAACCTTTCCATACGTTATACTTATATGCATTACAAACAGTAAGTACCAAACAACTACTCATCGTCATTGGAGATTTCATGACTCATGAGAACCCCCAAGCAAAAACTAGCATTATCATCAGACAAGACCATCAGGATTGGAACTGAACCTAAAACTGAAGTACAAACTTAATGAAATTTTATCATGGATAATAGATGAATCTGATAAACAAGCTCACTAGTTCTGAATCAGCATGCTAACAAAGTTGCGCCATGGAAACTTCCATACCAAAATTGTCCCTACCACGTTATGCGTGTTCCCTGCAAAATGGAAAAAACAAATATACTACACAATGAAAAGTTACGTCAAAATCATGAGAGAGAGAGAGAGTATAACCGATCATGTGAAAGATGTCCAACATGAAAATAGTTTCATGTACTTTAAAAGAAGCATATGTCAAATATGTGTGCTGCTAACTCAGTTATTATATGTAAAACTGCAAAAAAAAAAGAAACTGCCAAATAATGAATTGGTGCTTAAAAATGTTTTGCATTCAAGATGGATGAAAAAGCAGCATATTCAATTAGTTAAAAAATGGATTAGGTACAATTCAGTTATGAAAATGGATATCTACAAGAGAATTTTCCTTGAAAATCATGCCATCCTACAGGAACTATGCGATCCAAATTCAGGACTCAATATGATCCAAACCAAGATGTGGGGCTGTTCATGTTTGCATTTTTATGAAAAGTATTTTTTCTATTTCCTGTTATTAATCCTTGTCTCAAAAGAACGAATTTTGCCAGCATTTTGAAAAACCAAGAGTTTTCTTGTTTTTGTTTCCAAAATTTTTATTTGAAAAGGACATGTACAGAGTTCTGCTAACTGTGGTTTATCTCCACTAAATTGCTTAATGGTTATCATTTCACAAGGTAAAACATAATCACTTCAAAATTTAAAGCTCTCTTTGTGTTTCTATGTGCACTTGTGCACATCCTTTTTGGTAGTATAAATAAAAGGAAAATCTCCATCGCCAAGAAAGTTATGATCAAGTTTAGAAATTCAGATTTTACCAAACACACTCAATGAAGTAGATACCTCCTTTCCTTGGGAGAGCTAAAACAAGCACAATTGTAGCAAATGGAAGTAGAGAGAACCAGCCATCTAAGGTGCACAGGATACTGTGTGACAACTGATGTTTGGATTAATAATTCATATATATGGAAACTCCGGTGAAATATGATATTTTGCTCAAGGAATTTGGTTAACTAAGCTTGGTTGCATTGCACTTGTCATATCATACATTTATTTACCTCAAAAGTGAAGTCTTTGGTGACATGGAGCCTAACCTTCCTCATTCCACCACATCCTAACGAAAATAACATAACATTGAAGAGGAAGCTATTACATTATCATATAGCAAGTAATAAACAAATATTATTCATCAAAAGAATTGAGTATGACAAACACTTTTAGAATAGAAATAATTTTTTCAATGTGAAGGTTCATCAGTACAGATTCAAGGGATAAAAGGGTCAGTTAAAATGTACCAAATCTTACAGGAATTGAACCTGAGGCTAATCTTATTCTGCAAAACCGACAGAGTCAGGCTTTCTCCTTTTTGGCCAGCAACTCAGCCCGGTGCTCGCTACCTGCAGTGACAACATAACCTGCTCCAACCTGGAGAAATATCCAAGAAACCAGTGAGTATTGAGAGAAAAGTTGGGCGTTAGTAGTGAGAAATAAATTTACCTGGCAATCTTTTAAAGAAGCACGCTCTTGAAGCTGCACATTGCTGCAAACAATAGAACCTTGGACCAAACACCCATCTTCTATGGTGACATGGTTCATAACAACTGAATTGACAATCTGCAAAAGATTTGTTTGAACAAATTTCATAGCCAACATGAACTCTTAAAAAAAATGTGCTTATAGAAGGATGCTATATGTTGACTTATAACAACTGAATTGACAATCTGCAGAAGATTTTGTTTGAACAAACCTCATAGATAACAAGCACTAAAAAAAAAAAGTGCTTATAGAAGGATGTTATACCTTGACACCAGAACCAATCCTGCAGTGACGACCAATAACAGAACGCTTAACGCTACATTTGTCGCCCAATTTTGAACCTTCTCCAAGCATGCATTGATTCCCAACCTGACAAATCAAAGTACGAGAGGAATTTACAAGTTAAAATTTTCAGAAAAGAATATTAGGGCTTTGGAAGATGTAAGAAGCTCAAAATTAGACTTGCAGAAGAGGGGTCACACAGTGGTTTTCAATCCAAGCTCCGCTGAAGGATGGATTATATTGCCATGGTCAGAAAGAGAATAGCCTAAGAGGTGATTTGCCTCCCCTACAACCTGCATTTGAGAAGAAACTTTAACATTTCTAACTGGAAAAACAAAAAAGAAAGGAATTGCGAAAATCAAAATCATAAACAGGTGATAATAAACTGACTAATAACATGTTCTTACATCTCGATTAATATCGTTGAAAGATTGAATGGAATTCAAACGGGCACAGTACTTGTTCTTGCCAGCAATATAAGCATAACATTTGTGCATTTTCCTTGGAGTTCTTCCTAAACCATTAGAACCAGATTGTTGCGGCTCACTGATGCCAGGGTTAATGATACCTAGGTGCTGATACAGCCATGATCGGCTGCTCTGTGCAGTGAGTTTCTCATTAGAAACTTCCTCAGCTTTGGGTTTGCGATCAGATGGTAATAATTCCGAACTCTGCAGATAGGACATCAAGTGCACAACATATGGTAAGCAGGTAGTATGGAAATTAGTCAAGGATGTTGAAAAGAAACAAAAGGTGTGAAGGCTTTAGACCCAAGTACACAACTAACCAGTTGAG
The DNA here is from genome assembly GCF_984573655.1 of Nuphar pumila. Taxonomy (NCBI): domain Eukaryota; kingdom Viridiplantae; phylum Streptophyta; class Magnoliopsida; order Nymphaeales; family Nymphaeaceae; genus Nuphar; species Nuphar pumila. The sequence goes on from NC_143251.1 coordinate 132,781,406, forward strand.
TTTTCACAAGGTATGGCAATACATCTTGTTTTAGGCTCTGAAAAGTAGGCCTTTCATCCAAAACCTCTTGTAGGACAGCCCTGGCAACAAATTATAGCACCATAGTCATGCATAACATTTCAAAATGTTAAACCCTGAAACATTAAAAGAAGTTATTATACCTCTTAAATGCATATAAATGAGCATCCATAAGGTCAGACCGTAATTCCATCTGTAACACATGGAAAGAGTGAACATATGAATAGTCACTTGTTAACACCAAAACTTTTGCTTCTAATGGATTTTGAGCACATTCACTATGAATGAGCAGCGGTTGTGAACAAAGAATGAATCTTTGGCTGGTGTAAGGAGAATTTCCAAGAACTTTGTCTTTATCCAGACCTTTACTTACCTGTCCTGCAGCTCGAAGTATGGTCTTTTGAACTTGAATATCCTTCTCAACATCAGTCCCTGCAATAATTAAACTGTTGTAAGAATGCCAATAAAAGGAAACAAGAAATCACTGCTATTAGGCAGACCTGATGCTAAAAATAATAAAAATTGTCTTGTAGAATCCAGCCCAATGATGTTGTGTGATCCCCATTTTTTGGCCTTGTCCTTTCCTCCAGTGGAACCAGACTCTGAAGCTCCAGTAGCAGGAGGAGAACAAAGAAGTGCAGTTACTACAGCATCTTGTCTCCTATGAGCAGCAGCCACTGCCCCAGGTGGCACATCACAAACCAGATCACCACTCACAACCTACAAGCACAGGAAAACAAATATTAGCAAAGAGGGCAGCAGAAAACATAAAGGATCTAGCAATGGCTGCATCTAAAGAAAAGTAACTAAATAATCTCTTCTGACCATGATATCACTTGCAGTAAGGTGATGTGCCACAGCCCGAAGGGCACCTGCAGTTCCAACATCCTCAGCAACTGCTGCTACCTACAAAAGCACATTTGTGAATTACCATTGCATCAATAATCAAAAGCCCAGTCAAGAAGTATCTGTTAAAATATTATGTCTCTTTTAACTGTAAACTGAAATACCCATCAGGGGTATTTCAGTCTTTTTACTCAATAGGTGTCAGCCACCCTAATGGGCACATTTTTACTTTTTCTTTTTTTATTTACTTTTGCCTTTTACACCTTTTTCTTTTTACACTTTTTTTCTTTTTGACTGTTGTGAAAGGGACAGCTCCATATAGCTGTTGGAGCTGCCCCAACAGTCACAAATGTGACCGTTGGGTGCAGCTCCAACAGTCATATTGAGCTGCACCCTGTGGCTTCTTTTTGCATTATAAATAGGCCCTTGTAAACATATTTTTTTTTGTGAGAGCATATGCAATATCAATGCTTTTGTAAAGCCCTTCTTGGGAACTTATGAATTGAAGTTCATTTTGTTTCATGCTTTTGTGCATGTGTATCCGTGCACTTGTGAGTGTTCTCCTTTGTGCCTTTGTGCACTCTTTGTATTTCTTGTATTGTGGTGTTACACACAATCTCTTTTTGTAGAGATTTTCACATGGTATCAGAGCAAGGTTGTTTAGAGAAAGAAATTTGTGTGATTCTTCTCAATATCAAGTGCCTCGGAAAACGTGCCTTCAACTTTTTGGTGATTGGAGTGGAGACTCTTCTTCATTCAATATTTTAGAAGATTACTACAACAAGAAAGATTTAAAATCTTATTGTGGTAAGTATTCTTTTCTTTCTTCTTTCCTCTCTAATGGGTGAGAAAGACTCCCATTTTTCTCTTGGTTTCAAGCTAAATGGCTCAAATTATCACGTGTGGGCCGGAAATATGGAAGCTCACATCAAAGGGAAAGGGCTTTGGGGTTACATTCAAGGCTCGATTCCGGAACCAGAGCCTAAAATTACTTTGGTTAAAGAAGGAGAAATCAAAATCCTTGAGGGAGATGAAAGAACTAATGCTCTTGAGGAATATAATAGGAAACATGAGGAATGGGAAATGAAGAATTTCAAGATCTTGTCTTGGATTTTCTCTTCCGTTGAGACAAAGATTAATGCCAACATTATAAAGTTTAAAAAGGCTTCTCAAGCGTGGGAGTATCTTGAGAAGATGTATACTTCTAGAGACTTGTCCCATAAGTATTATCTTCAAAAGAGAGCGTTAACTCTTGTTCAAGGTGATATGTCTATAAGAGAGTATTTTGCGGAACTCTCTTCAATTTGGGATGAGCTTGCCATGCTTGAACCCAAGTGGAGTAGAGAAGCCATAGAGCTTCGTCATAAGCAATTAGAAGAAGACCGATTCTTCAATTTTTTGAATGGGCTAAGGCCCGAGTTTGAGCAAATAAGATCTTCTCTCCTATCCTCTTTTACCTCTCCCTCTCTTGAAGATGTCTTAACTAAATTAAGTAGAGAGGAAACCCGTATGAGCATTAGCAAGCAAAATCCTAGTGTGCTTGCAATGTCCACAAATCAAGAAGAATGTGATGGTGTTAATGTCGTTTCTAGACCCGGTAACAATTTAAGAACATATAGACCCCCTCATTTTAAGAATCAAAATCAAGGTAATCAAGGAGGAAGAAGAGATTATAGCAAAATCTCGTGTCACTTTTGCAAAGAACCGGGTCATATCAAACCGGTTTGCCCAAAATGGAAGAAACTTCTAGCAATGGCAACTACATCTCAACCATCCAAAGAGGAATCTTCAAAAGAAGCTCTATCTCTCAATCAAATTGTGGAGGCTCTTCAACCTCTTCTAAAGGGAGCTATTTCCGGTGCCGCCGTATCCACCTCTTCTCCTCCAGGTAAAACTTCTTGGCTCTTAGATTCGGGTGCATTCTTTCATATGACCCCAAACATTTCATCTCTTTCCGAGTATTCTAAAAATGTGTCACCTTCTTTTGTTTCGACCGCAGATGGTACTTCTCTCGAAATTAAGGGAATTGGAAATTTTAAAACCCAAAACTTCTTTATTCCAAAAATTAGACTTATACCAAAATTAAATTTAAACTTGCTTTATGTTTCTCAACTCACGGACCTTGGGTGTAACATTCAATTCTCATCTAATAAATGTTTAATACAGGATCACCGATCCGGGAGATTGATTAGGGAAGGCTCTAGGAAAGGAGACTTGTACTATGTGGACTTTCTTCAAATTCTTAAAAACACCTTTTGTAATGTGGCCCAACATAAAGACATAAATGTTTGGCACAAGAGACTTGGTCATCCCAACATTACCAAGTTATCCTATCTACATTTTGTTAAAGATCTTTGTAAAAATACTCTCTTGTAATGATTGTATTCTTGGAAAAATGAGAAGTATACATTTTGAACCAAGAACTATGTTTAGTACTAAACCTTTTGAAATTATTCACTCGGATGTTTGAGGACCGGCACCTGTCATATCCAAATGTGGTTTTGCTTACTATGTGATTTTTGTGGATGATTTCTCACGATATTGTTGGATATATTTTCTCAAACATAAGCATGAAGTTTTTTCATGTTTTAAAACATATCATATGATGATCAAAAATCAATTTAATAGTAATTTAAAAATATTTAGGACCGGTTCCGGAGGTGTAACGCCCCAAATTTCAAACTTGCGAACCTTCTCAGAAAAACAGGCAAGAGACTAGAAATATCTTTTTCCTTCAGAGTTTGTTTATGAAATCAGCGGAAGATTTTTCTTTGATAAATCAGAAGGCAAGCTGACAACTTTGGGCACGTTAGCTAAAAGAACCAAAACTCGCAAAATTCGGGTATCTCAAGGGAAATCCGATACAAACCCAAAGCGTCCAAGACGCGAGCTAAGAGCAGGAAGAAGAAGTCTTGAAGTCATCTTGCAATCGCCATCGCTCGTAAAGTACCTAATCATCACCTGTACCCATAGAATGGATTAGTTTCGCGAAAACTAGTAGGTGCACAAGAGAGACTACAAGAAACTGAATTAAGTACATTTAATTCAGTAGGCTACGCAGTTTAAAGCAGTTATGCAGTTAAACAGGTAAGCAATGCAAGCAGGTGAATAGTGCAAACGCGTAAGTAGTACAAGCGAATAAGTAGTGCAAACAGTAAGCAGTTCAAAGCAAGTAAGCAATGCAACTGACAAACACAGCATACGATCCATTTGATCGTAAGCTGTGAACTACTACGCAACAAGCTTGTCCTCGTTCCTAGAACGAGGTCTCTGCATCTAATCACCACCAGAACATAGTTTGTCACTCACTACTTCTAACCAACGCTTTGTCCTGAACGACCTTAATCTATCCTCGTCTCTCAAAGTCTTACGCGGCTAACCGTCACCGGTTATGACGCACTAAGGCGTCATACCTTCTTAGAAAAGCTCACCCTTCCGTAGAAGGTCCAAAACATGATCACTAACTCAAATCGCTAACGATCTGATTCTCACACCTGAGTCAAGCATGTAATCATGCTAAAACAGAAAGCCGAAACTATGAATTCATAGTTGGCTATCACAAACAATCTCAGAAGATCGTCACAGCTCACCATAACTTTCTGTGGTAAGCAAAAACACAAGATCCGCATCGGATCGCTCGGTCCGGGAGATATACGACCTGACAAGGAATTACCGCCCTAGAGGGTATACTCGGTCTTGGACCATACACTTCCTCACAGGAGTTCATCGTCTTTGCGGCTACCCGTTCGTGGACAGTGTACATACTCACAAAGATTTTACCGCTCTAGCCGGGTCACCTGATCTTGATCATACATATCCCCACAGCGAAACCTTTGGGAAGTCGGTCCCCAACAAATGCCATATCCAATGAAAATCATTGCGATACACGCATCAACACAAATGACCGCTCTCGGGGTCAGTAGCCACTAATACAAACGACAAGATCAACGCCGGATCACCTGGTCTGGGAAATGTATAACCTCACAAGGGTTTTCGCCCTAGATGGTATACCTGGTCTTGGACCATACACTTCCTCACAGGAGTTCACCGTCTTTGCGGCTACCCGTTCGTGGACAGTGTACATCCTCACAGAGAATCTACCACTCTAGCCGGGTACCTGGTCTTGATCATACACGCCCTCGCAGATAATCCTTTGGAGATCAGGTGCTCGACAAACACCCTACTCGGTGATACACGCATCTATACAATCAACTGCTCCGAACAATTGACTGCTCTCGATGTCAGTAGCTACAATATGGGCACAAGCATGTATATCAGCAATATGCATCGTATCACTCCACGCAGAAGCATATAATCCTACGCATCGTATGATTGCCACAAGGAATATTGCAATCCTCAAATAGGCCCTCAAAGCATGTGTAAACGACACATGAGAACGCGCAGATATGGCAATTCAGTTGATTCTATGGGCGAAGGGTAACTAACTCTACCTGTCAGCCAAACAAACCAACTGAATAAGACAAGCACTCATAACAATGCTCGTAAAACATATAATTACCATAAAATGGCTCAGTCCATCAACAAGTAATTTAATTTATCGCATAAACCATTTCATCACAATCCATTCATAAGCAATCGTACGACAGCAGTTATATCACAACATGTAAGCAACTTATAAGACAAGCGACCACATCAATCATAGTTGCCACCAGTTCGTAGATTACGAGCTGTATGCAATCACATCAATCATAAGAGATGCAAGTCAACAAGTGCTACGCTACAATAAGCACCAAACAGTTCGACCAAGGGATAAAGCAAGTCACATGCTAATATGTAGCAACTGGCATAATGCTATTATTATAAGCATTTAACTAGTATGAGAAACTCCTTATTACTCCGCAAAGAACTGCGTAAGCAGTTTAACCAACTAGAGTAATGCCTTGACAGGCGTGCACAGCTCAACGAGTAGCATACTGAACTACCGAGCAAGCAAGCGAATTAGTAGTGCAAGCGAATCAATAGTGCAAGCAAGTCAGTAGTGCAAGTGAATCAGTAGTGCAAGCGAATCTCCCGACCCAACGACCTGTGTGAACAGACCTTATGTTTCGATAATTACTAATCTGCGGGTACGCGCAGGCAAAACGTAGAACCAACTGAAACTAGTTCGGGCGTCTGTTATTCTATGTATTTTCAATAACCCGAATAGCTAGTTGAGTTTGCTCCAAAGGGACGACTTTAGCCGAGAGAGGATTCCCCAAAGGAGGTTGTGCCACGGATGCATCCAACTTCTGCAGAAGTGTTGAGCTAACTAATGTAGCCCCTTTCCCCTAACTCCAATGACTGGGGAGGCCGGATCGTTGCCCGTAGGGTGGTTGTTAACAACCTGTCCATTGGTGTTTGTACCGCTTTGTCATCTCCCTTGACAGACACATAGAAGCGAATAGGTACGTTAGGGGTTGCTTAACTAACGACCCATTCTATGCTGTGATCTTTAAACCACTCAAGCATCTTGTCTGCGAAGGCGAATGTGAGGCCATTTATGTGATTACAACATTTTGCATTTAGCGTTGTTCGAGGTCGCACGACCGTCTCATCCGATCATCGCAGTACTAGACGTGTCGTGCACGACTACAAGTACTCTAGGATGAAGGGGGTATAGCTCCTCAATAGAAGCCTCAACAGGAGTGTTTCACAAAGATGTAAAGTTTATCAACTTTACTTTATCTTTTGAAACAGCAGTACCTTGTGCCAACATTATGCATGTGATTATCTCGAATCACATCCGCTATCGGGGTATCTACATGTCTCGCATGACTCGATACCGACCTCGATAGACGGGATACGGGTTTCTCAACAGAACACCCGCTAAGAAGTTCGCTCGAACCCCCAATTCGAGATCACCCGAGATATGCCAAAAAGGTGAGCAGAACCAGCCAGTCACATCCTTCCAAATGCTTCGATTTGGAGCAGTCTTTGATGCTTTTGCGCAGCTCTCTAAAATCTCAAGTCGACTCTGCAGGATTGCACACACGAAGAGCCAGGATCCTTGCGAGGTATCCTTCTCTTTAGACGAGGATGTGTCGCTCGCTCCTGACTGAACTCTTGTCGCAAGATGGAGAGTGGTAAATGCCTCTTGCATCCTCCACGAGGATGCCTTTAAAGCATACGCAAAGAGCAAGAACCTGCACGTCATCTACAATAGCAAGGCAATACCAACACATATGCAAAGGCAAGAGCCTAGGCGCAAAGCGCGACGGCAAAGTAAAGGCGGTAAGCAGAAGTGCAACGCAAACTCCCGGCACAACGGCAAAGTAAAGACCGTAAGCATAAGTGCAACGCAGAACCTTTGCGTGATGCACGACGGCAAAGTAAAGGACAAGGATCGTGAAACTGCGTCCTTGAGTTAAATGCGTACTCATATAAATATATATGATATATATATGCATATATATTTATTTAATTGTCCTTTTTAGTCAATTGAACTCAATTCAATTGTCCAAGTCTTATGTGCAATCTTCCCCTACCTTTGGGAGTTGTAAGCTTGCTGGCGTCTGCGAGTGTAAGCGATGGACGGCTTGGGTTGCGGAGCGCGAGCAGGATCCGTCGCACGAGCTGCAAAAGTAACGATCTTAGCAAGCTAACACCAAAATAGAAGGTCAGGGGCACCGTCACCGTCCTGACGTAAAGGAAGCAGAGGCAGGGGCATCGTACACATGCGCACCTGCTATAAGCGCAAGAAGCAGGGGCAGGGGTTGCGAGCCCCTGCTGACTTGCTGCCAGCGGACTCCGAGGAGGCTTCGCCCTTCCAGCCAAGAGAGCAAGGAAGCGAGGCCCTTCCCTGCAAGCCACTAAGGGGGAAGTAGGAGGTCGCACCTTGCCTTTCAACAACGAACGGAGGCCCGCCTGATGCCAGAGAAAAGCGAGGCGAGGGGGCTTGCTCCGGCCTGCCGAAAAACAGCGAAGGCATGGGCGATGCCCCTGCCTAACGAGAAAAAAAGGCACTGGGAGGGCTCGGCCCCCTCCCCCTGCCGTAACAGGGAGCAAGGAGGGGGCTCGGCCCCTCCCTTGCCATAACAGGGAGCTGGGAGGGGGCTCGACCGCCTCCCCTGTCCAAACAAAGAGCAGGGAGGGGACTCAGCCCCTCCCCTACCGTAACACGAAGTAGGGAGGGGGCTCAGCCCCTCCCCTGCCTAAAAGGGAGCAGAGAGGAGGGGGTCGAGCCCCTCCTCTGCCGTAACAGGAGGCAGGGAGGAGGGGCTCGACCCCTCCCTTGCCGTAACAGAGGGGACAGAGAGGAGGGGAGGCGAGCCCCTCCTGTGCCGATATAGGGAGCAGGGAGGGGCTCGGCCCCTCCCCTGCTAAGAGTGGGCAAAGGGAGGGGGTTTGACCCCTCCCGTGACCCCACAGGGAGTAAGGAGTAGGGAGGGGGGCTCGACCCCTCCCCTCCTAATAGTGGCACAGGGAGGGGGCTCAGCCCCTCCCTTACCAAACACAGCGCAGGGAGCAGGGATGGGCACTCGACCCCCTCCCCCGTAACAGCACATAGGGAGGGGCTCGACCCCTCCCCTGCTAACAGAGGCATCGGGAGGGGACTGGGCCCCTCCCTTGCAAAACCCATCGCAGGGAGGGGGCTCTGCCCCGCCCCTGGGGTTTTAAGGCAGGAAGGAGGGGGCTTTGCCCCTCCCTTGCGATTGAGGGAGGCAGGGAGGCGGCTCAGCCCCTCCCTGCGCAACAGAGAAGTGAGGGAGAAAGAGACGGGAGAAATAGGGGGAAAGAGGGGCGTACCTGGGGTCGTTGGCGCCTTCGCAACAGAGAGAGGGAAGGAGATGGTGGTCGGCGGCTTCGGTCGTCTGTGACTGTGGCCGTCGACCGCTGCGGAGAGCGAGAGGGTGACCGAGGGGGAGAGCCGACGAGGCTGTCACCGATGGTCGCCAGTTGCTGCCAGGGAACGAGGCTGTCGGCGGTCAATGGCGGTGAGGAGAGAGAGACCGAGAGACGAGAGGGGGAAGGAGGTTTCGAGAACCTCCCCCCCTCAGTCGCTGCGTGCTTTTAAAAGCACGCAGCCGACTTACTTACCCGGGTCGGATCCGGGTCCGGATCCAAAATATTTTTTTCCGACTTTTACAGGAGGTGAATATCTCTCTAATGAGTTTAAGAAATATCTTGAGGATTGTGGCATTGTCCATCAAAGATCGTGTCCTAAGACCCCACAACAAAATGGTTTGGCCGAAAGAAAGCATAGGCATATCATTGAAACCACTAGAACTTTTCTCATTTCCCAAAATATTCCTAAAAATTTTTGGGCCGAAGCGGCTCTTGCTTCCGTCTATCTTATCAACCGACTTTCATCCAAAAATTTAGATAAAATTTCTCCCTTTGAGATTCTATATGAAAAAGAACCCGATTATAATAGGTTGAGAGTTTTTGTTTGTAAGTGCTTTGTTCTTACCGATAAAAATGATAAACTCTCACCAAAAGTCATTCCTTGTGCTTTCCTTGGCTATTCGGAAACTCAAAAAGGTTTGAATGATAAATTATATGTTTCAAGGAATGTAACTTTTTTGGAAAATGATAGTGCTTTTGAAAAAAAATGAATCTCATTTAGAAAATGTCGATTACTCCTTTCTTTTTGACCTTTTATCTAAGGATGATGATATCTCTAGTGATGATGAATCAACATATAATAGTGAAAATGAAATGGTTGTGATCAACAATAACTTTAACCCTTCTACCCCTCAAGAAGAAAATGTATCTAGAGAACCCATCACTTATTATCATAGAGATAGAAGCACCTTTAGGAGTGCTATTGAACTATATAGTGAACCTAGTGAGACTATGTCCACTCATGATTCTCATCCTAGAAGAACTGAAAGAACTAGAAGGACTCCCTCTAGATTCGTATCTTTTGATTCTTTCTCTCCTAAATATCGAGCTTGTTTGAGTGCCATTCGCTCTTATTTTGAACCAAAAAAATTTGGAGAAGCCAAACAATGTACTGAATGGAAAGAAGCCATGAAGAGTGAACTTAAAGCTCTTAAAAAAGCTAACACTTGGGAATTTCAATCTCTTCCCAATGGCAAGAAAACTATAGGATGTTGATGGGTGTTCAAGGTCAAGACTAAGAGTGATGGTTCTCTTGAAAGGTATAAGGCTCGTCTTGTAGCTAAAGGGTACAATCAAGAATATGGGATTGACTATGAAGAGACATTTGCGTCAGTAGCTCGTATGGTTACTGTCAGATGTCTTATCACCATTGCTTCAATTCGAAAATGGAATATTTACCAAATGGATGTCAAAAATGCCTTTTTAAATGAAGATCTTAATGAAGAAGTTTACATGGATGCTCCACCTGGTATGAAAATCCCTAAAAATAAAGTTTTTCGTCTTCGTAAAGCTCTTTATGGACTGAAACAAGCACCCAAGGCTTGGCACGATAGGTTTAACAATGTAATGACTGAAAATGGTTTCACTTCATGCTATACTGACACTGCATTGTTTGTTAAGAAATCTGATGCAGGGATTGTTATATTATTGTTATATGTTGATGATATGTTAATAACATGTGATGATATCAAAGGAATCAAGAGCATTAAATCTATTTTGACTTCAAGATTTCAAATGTCAGACTTAGGATTTCTGACATATTTTTTGGGAATTGAGGTTGCCTATTCTCAGAGAGGCTATTTTTTGTCTCAAACTAAACTTGCTTGTGAGATTCTTGATAAATCAGGAATCACAAATGACAAGGTCTGCGAAACTCCTAAAATAGTAGGTTCAAAGATGAAGATTGATGATAGGATTCTCCTAAAAGATCTCACACCTTACCGGCAACTGGTTAGATACCTAACGTATCTCAGCATTACAAGGCCTGATATTTCTCATGCAGTACATGTTGCTAGTCAATTTCAACATGCACCTACTACAGTTCATATGAGCGTCATCCTTCGTATCATCAGATACATAAAGGGTACAGTAAACAAGGGAGTATTTCTATCTTCTACGTCTGAATTAAGTTTAATTGCTTATACTGACTCTGATTGGGGAGGTGACACAAATAATCGTCATTCCACCACTGGTTTCTGCATTTTTTTAGGTGAATCATTAATCTCTTGGAGATGCAAGAAGCAACAAAAAGTATCGCTTTCATCCACTAAAGCTGAGTATAGAGCCATGGCATCTACTACCATGGAGATTGTTTGGATTCGCAACTTTTTGGAAGATATGAATATTCAAGTTCAAGGGCCCACAAAATTATGTTGTGCTAATAAAAGTGCAATCTACATTGCCAAAAATCACACATTTCATGAGCGCACGAAGCATATCGAGATGGACTGCCACTATGTTCGTGAAGAATATTTAAGAAAAATCATTGACCTTCCTTATGTTACATCAGAATATCAACTGGCAGACTTCTTCACCAAGGCGCTGTGTTCTCCAAGATTTAACTTCCTTCTTGGCAAACTTTCAGTCGTGACACCCTAAGTTTGAGGGGGAGTGTTAAAATATTATGTCTCTTTTAACTGTAAACTGAAATACCCATCAGGGGTATTTCAGTCTTTTTACTCAATAGGTGTCAGCCACCCTAATGAGCACATTTTTACTTTTTCTTTTTTTATTTACTTTTGCCTTTTACACCTTTTTTTTTACACTTTTTTTCTTTTGAATTGTTGTGAAAGGGACAACTCCATATAGCTGTTGGACCTGCCCCAACAGTCACAAATGTGACCGTTGGGTGCAGCTCCAAGAGTCATATTGAGCTGCACCCTGTGGCTTCTTTTTGCATTATAAATAGGCCTTAGTGGCCCTTGTAAACATATCTTTTTTTGTGAGAGCATATACAATATCAATGCTTTTGTAAAGCCCTTCTTGAGAACTTATGAATTGAAGTTCATTTTGTTTCATGCTTTTGTGCATGTGTATCCGTGCACTTGTGAGTGTTCTCCTTTGTGCCTTTGTGCACTCTTTGTATTTCTTGTATTGTGGTGTTACACACAATCTCTTTTTGTAGAGATTTTCACATTATCCAGTCCCTTTTTATAGAAATCATACATATTCATGCTACCATACGAGCACGAGCATTTATGCTAAGATATAACATACAAGGCAAACAGGAAAGGAGAGGTTGTTAAATTGTATCAACTCATGTATACATATATATATATATAGAGGGATATATATATACATATATATATATATATACAACAACAACAACAACTACGCCTTCATCCCAAAACAATTGGGGTCAGCGATATGAACCAAAAAGAAATTCATTTTGGGTCTTCCACATGAATCCTTTTCCTCCAATCATTTCTATCCAACGCCATGTCCTCGGTGAGGTTCAAAGCATTCATATCCTTTCCTATCATCTCCATCCAAGTCTTCCTAGGCCTACCCCGACCTCTTTTAACTAATATATTTTCCCATTTCTCCAACCTTCTAACTGGAGCATCATTAGGCCTTCGCCGAATATGTCCAAACCACCGTAAACGATTCTCTCGCATTTTATTTTCAATGGGTGCAACACCTACCTTCTTACGTATCTCTTCGTTCCGAATCTTATCTTTTATTGTATTTCCACACATCCATCTAAGCATCCGCATCTCAGCTACACTCATTTTTTGAATATGATGTCTCTTGGCAGCCCAACATTCCGTACCATATAGTAAAGCGGGTCTAATAGTCGTCCTATAAAACTTTCCCTTCAACCGCAATGGCATTCTACGATCGCACAGCACTCCAGTAGCACTTTTCCATTTCATCCACCCAACCTTTATCCTATGATTTACATCTCCATCAATTTCTCCATACTTTTGAATGATGGATCCCAAATATTTGAAATAATCATTCACCGGTATATCTTGCTCACCAAGCTTCACTACACTCCCATCACTACTTCGTTGCTTACTAAACCGACATTCCATATATTCAGTCTTACTCTTACTCAACTTAAAACCTCTAGCTTCCAATGTCTGTCTCCATAATTCTAACTTAGCATTAACCCCAGCTCTAGACTCATCAATCAAAACAATATCATCAGCAAACAACATACACCACGGTACATTTTCTTGAATTGATCTCGTAAGTTCATCCATCACTATCGCAAATAGGAAAGGGCTTAAAGCAGATCCTTGATATAACCCAACCGTTATCGGAAAATTGGTTGTCACCCCTCCATAAGTGCGGACATTGGTTACTACTCCTTCATACATATCTTTAATTATACTAATGTACTTGAGAGAAACACCTTTCTTCATCATTGTCCACCAGAGAACGTCCCTAGGTACTCTATCGTATGCCTTCTCTAAATCAATAAAAACCATATGCAAATCTTTGTTCATCTCTCTATATCTTTCAATAAGTTGTCTAAGAAGATGTATAGCTTCCATAGTTGATCTTCCAGGCATAAAACCAAATTGATTCTCCGATATCATGACAACCTTCCTCAACCTAGACTCAATCACCCTCTCCCAAAGTTTCATAGTATGACTCATGAGTTTTATACCACGATAGTTTGTGCAATCTTGTATATCACCCTTATTCTTATATAAAGGCACCAAAGTACTCTTCCTCCACTCATTAGGCATCTTATTTGTTCGCCAAATCAAGTTAAAAAGATTTGTCAACCATTCTAAACCTTTCTCTCCCAAGCATTTCCAAGCCTCGATAGGTATACCATCTGGGCCAACTGCCCTTCTTGATTTCATTTTCTTCAAAGCCTCTGCAATTTCTTTCTTTTGAATCTTGCGCATGAAGTCACGATTTATCTCATGAAAAGGAATGGAGAAGTCTCCAAGATCTTGAGCATGACTATCATTAAATAGCTTATCAAAATAATCTTTTCATCTCTCCTTAATCTCCTCATCTTTGACTAAAACCCTTTGCGTTTCATCTTTGATACATCTAACCATACCCAAATCCTTCGATTTCCTATCTCTCATCTTTGAGAGCCTATAAATATCCTTCTCGCCTTCTTTGGTATCCAACTTGTCATAAACCTCCTTATATACCTTAGCCCTCGCGTTTCGAACAACTTTTTTAGCTTCCTTCTTTGCTATCATATACTTCTCCAAATTCTCATTATCACGACTCTTACTTAGATTTCTATAACACTCTCTTTTAACCTTAATAGCTAATTTAATAAAGAAATATATATATATTTCTTTATGTAGCCCCAGGGGCATTTCTGTCATTTTCCATTTTACGCATATTCACACTTGTGAATATGCATGTAATTTTTCTTCTTTTTTCTTTTTTCTTTTTCTTTTTCTTTTTCTCTTTTCTTTTATTTTCTTTTCTTTTTTACTTTTTCTTTTTCCTTTTTCTTTCTACCTTTTTGACTAAAAGTCAAAGGAGAGGGAGACGTTGAACCCCCCTCCAACGGTTAGATTTCTAACCGTTGGAGGGGCTTCAGCGTCTAGTAGGAGCCCCTCCTTTTGGTCTCCTCTTGTATTATAAATAAGGGTGTATCCCCACTATTGTAACTCATTCTTTTGGGAGCCTTTGTGCTTACCTTTGCTCAATAGATTCAATCTTGTGCATTTCAAGTGTTCTCTTTGTACATTTGTGTACTTTTATTCAAGTGTTCTTGGTGTGTCTTTGTACACGTATCCCTTCGTGGAGCTTGTGCTTGTAGTGCACATCTTTGAAGATATTTTTACATGGTATTAGAGCAAGGTTGGGAGAAAAGAAGATCGTGTATTTTGTTCTCTCTATTGAGTGCCTTGAAAAGTGTGCCATCAAGTTTTGGTGATCGGAGTAAAGACTAGTTTCTTCGTTCAATATTTTAGAAGCATCCTACGTCGAGTAGGACCTTATATCTCCTTGTGGTACACATCTCTTCTCTTTCTTCTTCTCGCTAATGGGCGAAAAGGACTCTCACTTCTCTCTTGGCTTCAAATTAAATGGATTTAATTATCATATATGGGTCGGGAACATGGAGGCCCATATCAAAGGTAAGGGTCTTTGGGGATATGTTCAAGAAACTATTCTCGAACCCGAACTTAAAATCACTATCTTTGAGAAAGGGGAGATTAAGGTTCTTGACAGAGAAGAGAGAGAAAAAGCTTTTGAGGAATACAATAAAAGGCATGAAGAGTGGGAGATGTAAAACTACAAAATCCTTTCGTGGTTTTTCTCTTCAGTGGAAACAAAGATTAATGCCAATATATTGAAATTCAAGAAAGCATATCAAGTATGGGAGTATCTTGAACGGATGTATACGTCAAGAAACTTATCCCATAAATATTACCTTCAAAAAAAGGCTTTAACTCTTCATCAAGAAGAGATGTCGGTTAGAGAATATTTTGCCGAATTATCGGCTATTTGGGATGAACTTGCTCTCCTTGAACCTAAATGGAGTGGAGAGGCAATCGAATTGAGACAAAAACAACTTGAAAAGGATCACTTTTTTAATTTCTTAAATGGGCTTAGACATAAGTTCGAACAGTCTAGATCCTCTCTTTTATCTTTTTTTTCTTCTCCACCTTTAGAAGATGTTCTTACCAAATTAAGTGGAGAAGAAACTAGATTGAGAATGAATAAAACCAATCAAAATGTGTTGGACAACCCCTTTAAAAACGAGGATGAGGGAGCTTACGTTATATCTAAACCGGAGAGCAATGTCAAATCTTATAAACCTCCCCACTTTAACAAGAATCGAGGAAGAGAAAAAAAGGACATTATGGAAGAAGAGACTATAGTAAAATCATGTGTCATTTTTGTAAAGAACCAGGGCACATAAAACCCGTGTGTCCCAAATGGAAAAAGATGATGGCAATGTCGACAACCTTCCAAGAGGAGACGTCGTCTACCTCCAACAGTGTCAATCTATCTCTAAATCAAATTATTGAAGCTCTTCAACCACTCCTCAAGGAATCAATCTCTGGAGTCGTTGCGTCCTCCTTCTCTCATCCAGGTAAAATTCTTTGGCTATTAGACTTGGCTGCATCCTTTCATATGACTCCAAATGCTTTTACATTGATCAATTATTCGAAAAACCTCTCACCATCCTTTGTTTCTACTGCGGATGGGGCTTCTCTTGAAATTAAAGAAATTGGAGACTTTGAAAAACAAGATTTTTTTGTTCCTAAAGTTTGATTTATTTCAAAATTAAATTTGAACTTGTTTTCCGTCTCTCAACTTTCGGATCATGGATGTAATATAAAATCCTCATCACATAAATGTTGGATACAGGATCGCCGGTCCAAAAAGTTGATTGGGGAAGGTTCTAGGAATGGTGACCTCTATTTCATGGAGTCTCTTCAAATTCCAAAAACCTCCTTTTGTAACATTGCCCAACATAAAGATACAAATGTTTGGCATAAACGCCTTGGACATCCAAATATTAACAAGCTTTCTTATATTCATTTTGCTAAAACATTATGTAAAAAAATTTCAGTTGTAATGATTGTATTCTGGGAAAAATGAGAAGCATACCTTTTGGTTCAAGATCTATGTTTTCAACTAAGCCTTGAAATTGTGCATTCGGATGTATGGGGACCCGCACCTATAGTATAAGAGAGGTTTCTCATATTATGTTATTTATGTTGATGACTATTCGAGATACAATTGGATATATTTTCTAAAACATAAGCATAAAATCTTTTCCACTTTTAAGAATTTTCATGTAATGATAGCAACCCAATTCAATAGGAAGTTACAAATCTTTAGAACAGATTCAGGGGTGAATTTTTCTCAAATGATTTTAAAAGCTATATAGAGAGTAATGGGATCATTCATCAAAGGTCTTGTCCCCAAACTCCTCAACAAAACGGCTTAGCTGAACGAAAACACAAACATATTATTGAAACTACAAGGACTCTACTTATTTCTCAAAAGATTCCAAAAAGATTTTGGGCCGAAGCTGCCTTGGCCTCTGTCTATCTAATAAATCGTCTTCCATCTAAAAATTTAAGTCAAATATCTTCTTTTGAAGTTTTATATAAAAAAGAACCCGATTATAATAGATTACGGATTTTGGTGGAAAATATTTTGTTCTCACTGATAAAAATGATAAGTTATCTCCTAAAATCATTCCTTGTGCTTTTCTTGGTTATTCACAAACTCAAAAAGGTTTTAGGCTATGTCACATGGGTAGGGGTGCGGGTGCGGGTGCAGGTGCGGCACTTTAAAAAACCTAGGGTGCGGGGGTGCGGCAGGGGCAAAAATGTAAATATAAATAAATAAATATATATATATATATATATATATATATAATTTTGAAGTTTTAACAGATAACATTTAACAGTTAACATTGTCATAATATCATTCATCAATCATCATTCATGCAATATATCAACCTAAATATCAATCAAATAAGTAAAGCAATTACATAAATCAACCTAAATATCAATCAAATAAGTAAAGCAGAAAAGAACTAAATTACATACCAAAGTATATCTTGATGAAGTAATTGATCTTAATGATTTTCTTTTTCATCATCAAATGTATCATTAGAAGGAATACTGGACTCAGCTAAATCCATGTTTGTTATGTTGAAATCATGCTCTCACTCGAAGTCACACTCTTCTGGGTTTATATCCCAAAATTTGAATGTTTCTTGTCTGCGTTACAAACCCAATTTGAAAATGTTAAATACAATACAAGTATATTTAAATGAAAAACTAAGAAATAATCAAATAAGTAAGAGCAAATTAGTACCTGTATTCATCATTGGTTCGAGAAAGTAATCGAAGATTTGAATGAACATATACTAAATCCTTTGCACACTTGCTGGTGAATTTGTTTCTCTTCATGTTGTGAATTTGAGAATATGTGCTCCAATTTCTTTCACAACAAGATGAACTAGCAGGCTGCGATAGCAATCTTAATGCAAGACATTGAAGAAGAGATGTTTCTGATCCAAATGTTGACCACCATGTGATAGGATCTATATTATCTTCTTCTCTCGCGAATAATGTCGGTCAATATAATCTCAAAGATGAAAATTTTTCAAACTCTTGTGTGACTTGATGTAGAAGCTATGTCACACGGACTCGACTAGGGAGGCGCCGCACCCGAGTTGACACGCCCTGACACGGGTGCGGACACGGATGCGGCTTCGAACACGGCCCAGACTCGGTCAACGCCGAGTCAGACTCGGTCAACGAGTTGAGGCCGAGTCCGTCCACATTTTGGACTCAGTCAACTTTGACCGAGTCCAAAAATATCCATTTTTAGGGCAAAAAAAATCATTATATATATATATATATATTAAAATATATAACCAGACTGTGCAATGCAGTTGCACAGTCACAGACTGTGCAACTGCAACTGCACAGTCACTGCATTGCACAGTCTGTGCAACTGTTAACGTATACAGCAAGATGGACATGTCCTATAGCCCATTAGGAGAAGTCTAATGGGCTACAGCAAGATGGACAGATGTACACAGTTGAAGTCTCCTAATGGGTTATGTTAGTCTACAGTTAACGTATGCAACATTCCCCTAATGGGCTATAGCCGACTTATTATATATATATATATATATATATATATATATATATATTTTTTTTTTTTTTAAATATATATATAACCGAGTCCCTGTGTCCAAAAATTTTTAAATTGCGTCGCACCCGCACCCATGTGACATAGTGTAGAAGATATGCTTCTGGAAAAAGTCTTGTCATACACATATTTCTATGTCTTGATAGCTTTGGGTCTAAATTTAGAGAGACACGACCAATACCACAAGCCCGACACTTATTTGCATAATATTTTGGATTAAGAGAATGTGCTAAGCAATGCAAAGGAGTGTTGCTCTTATCTCATCTTCTGGCTAAAATTGAATGAATATGATTAAAAAATTCTGAATCATCCAATGCAGGATTTTTTTCTTCATGCTTGAAAACTATAGCTTGTATTTTTTCAATCATATTATCCCATATTTCATAAACTCTGTGAAGCATGGGCTCATCCTTATCAACTTCTCTTAACATTTCCCAAATAGGTTGCGTAAATTGAATAAGTATACCATTTTGTCCCAAAACTCATCATCAAGAATGAATTTTTTAATTTCTTGAGCCTTGATATCATCATCAGCACGATAGAATGTCTAATTTTCATCAGTCACCATGTTAATCAAAGCATTCTTCACTCTTTTAATCATCTTCACCATCACAATGATGGATGCAAAACGTGTTTCAGCGACCTTCAACAATTTCATGTCAGAATGCCTATTAAATATAGCATTAGCATGATGATGGTTAACAACAAAATTCCTAATGCTTTTGACATTTCTTTCTAAATCTTAAATCCATGAACATAAAGCATATTCTTGTGAATTTTCTTCTTCTTGGGGGTTGCAGATGCTCTTTAGGGCCAGATTTAAGTTGTGTGCTACACAGAGAGTCCAAAAAAATGAGGGTACTCACTCTCCAAACTCAACATTACACTTTTACAAACTGGAGCGTTGTCTGTAATGATTTGTACCACTTTCTTATCACCCACTTCTTTTATGACTTCTATAAACAATCCCTTCATATATTCTGCATTTTTATATTCCCCAGATGCATCAACTGCTTTCAAGAATATTGGGTCACTAAGCGAACAAGCAATGAAATTGATCAATGGACGCCTTTGAATATTTGTCCATCCATCAGACACAATAGAAACTCCATTTTGCTCCCATGAATATTTTTTAATCTCCAACAACCTCTCCACATTTGCCCTCTCTTCTGCAAGAAGTGTGGTTCATATTTTTTCTGAACTTGGAGGCACATAGCCACTCAAATTACAATTTGCCAAGGATGTAACTAAATCCTTCCAATAAGGATTTCTAGCCGCATTAAATGGGAGTGAACTAGAATAAAAATACCTCCCAACTTTTCTATCTAATTATTATCTTCCATATGTATTGAATGTTGCTTGTATCGTTCATCTACCTCCTACATTGACTTTTCTTTTTTTTCAGCATCTTCTTGGTGGCTTGCAAATGGCACACTAACTGCACAAGAATCGGCCATTGCCTTTCTCTTCTCATATTCTTCTTGTATTTTCTTGTATTGTCTTCGCATTGCCTCATCAACTTTTCTGCATCCTGAAATGTCATGTCCTGGTATCTTCAACAAATGAGCATTCACTCTTGTGTAAGACCCAACAAAATCTCTTTCGCAGAGCTTGCATCGAAATCTCATGTTTTCACCACCTCCTTCTCCAGTTTTTGCAAGTTTATCTACATGTACCCATAGTGGCCCCACATCATCAATCCCACTACAACTATCAGCAAAACTAGTAGCAAAACTCACATGTTGGGATGAGGATGACGTAAGTCATTTTCCTTTATCCGTCATTTTAATCTTGAAAACACAAAAAAATACATTCAAAATTTCAAATCAATTATACAGACATTATCTTGATATAAAAATATATATAAAATCAGGAGCAAGGAGGGGGGATCTGCCCCTCCCCTGCCAAAAACAGGGAGGGACTCAGCCCCTCCCCTGAAATAAGAGAGAGCAGGGACGAAGAATCGACCCCCTCCCATGCTGAAAACAAAGGAAGCAAGGCGGGCTCAGCCCCTCCCCTGCCGACCTATGTCACAGGGATTCGGCTAGCAGGGTGCCGCACCCGCATCGACGCGACTCGACGCGGGTGCAGGTGCGGCCAACCCGACCCTGGGTGCGTTGACCGCACCCAGGGTCATTTCGGTCCATTTTTTGGATTTTTTTTTTAAATTGCCCTATGAAATGGGCTGCGGAACCCCCGCGCTAGGGGAAACCCCCAGACCCCCTTTCTATATATATATATATTACATTTTTGCCCCTGTCGCACCCCCGCACCCATGTGACATAGCTGCCGACCCAACAAGAGAGCGAGAGGGGGGGCTCGGCCCCTTCCCTGCCGACCCAACAAGAGAGCGAGAAGGGAAGGGGGGGGCTCAGCCCCTCCCCTGCCGACCCAACAAGAGAGTGAGAGGGGGGGGGGGGGGGCTCGGCCCCTCCCCTACCGACCCAACAAGAGAGCGAGAGGGCGCAGGGGAGGCTCGGCCCCTCCCCTACCGACACAAGAAAAGAGCGAGAGAGGGTACATACATGCGAAAGGAGAGGAGGAGCCTAGGAGGTGGCGTTGGGGCGTCGGGGCGGTGGTAGGAGAGAGCTCGAGCTGAGCAGGAGAGGAGAGATTAGGGCAAAAAATTTTTTTTGCCCTAATCCTCCTTTTCATCGGAGATTTTTTTTAACGTCGAAAAGTGGACAAAAATGACCCTCGGTGCGTTGACCGCACTCAGGGTCGTGTTGATTGCACCCAGTGCCGCACACGCACGTGCACTCGCGTCGCGTCGACGCGGGTGCGGCACCTGTTTTGCCGAGTCCCTGTGACTTAGGTTTTAGGTGTTATGACCTTCAAAATGATAAATTGTACGTCTCAAGAAATGTCACTTTTTTGAAAAATGAAAGTGGCTTTGAGAATGACAAAACCCTCCCCCATAATGCTGATTATTCCTTTTTATTTGAATTACTAAATAGGAATGAAGATTTCTTTAGTGGTGATGAGACAAATAATGAGAACATTGATAATGAAGATCCCCTGTCTGTTCAACCGGTAGAAGAAGCACTAAATGAACCAATTACATATTCACATAGAGATAGAAATATGTTTAGAAGTGCGATGGAAAGATATAGTGATTTTAGTGAGCCCTCTCAAGATAGCAACTTACGAAGAACTGAAAGACCTAAGAGAAACCCTTCTAGATTTATATCCTATGAATCTTTTTTCCCAAAACATAGGGCATGCCTTAGCACCATTCACTCGTATGAAGAACCTAGAAACTTCGAAGAAGCTAAAGAAAGATTAAAATGGATAGATGCAATGAATAATGAACTTAGTGCCCTTAATAGAGCCAAAACTTAGGAATTTCAGAGTCTTCCAGAAGAAAAAAAGGCAATAGGATGTAGATGGGTCGTTAAGGTTAAGACCAAGAGTGATGGGACTCTTGAGAGATATAAGGCCCGGCTTGTAGCAAAAGGTTATAACCAAGAATATGGTATTGATTACGAAGAAACCTTTGCTCTTGTGGCAAGAATGGTCATTGTGAGATGTTTAATCACTACTACATCAATTAAAAAATAAAACATATATCAAATGAACGTTAAAAATGTCTTTCTGAATAGGGACCTAAACGAAGAAGTCTACATGGAGCCCCCTGGCATGAATATACCAAAGGGTAAAGTTCTTCGGCTTAGAAAAGCCTTGTATGGTTTAAAACAAGCCCCAAAGGCTTGGTACGATCGATTTAATGAGGTAATGGTTGAAACTGGATTCAATTCTTGTTATATTGACACTGCTCTCTTTGTCAAAAAGTATGATGCAGGAATTGTAATTTTGTTGTTATATGTTGATAATATGCTAATAACAGGCAGTGATATGTGATACTAAGGGAATCAGAAATATCAAATCCACTCTAAAAGAAAGGTTTGAAATGTCAGACTTAGGGTATCTAACATATTTTTTGGGTATTGAGGTTGCTTACTCTCATAGAGGTTATTTTTTGTCTCAAACTAAACTGGCTTGCGAGATTCTTGACAGGTATGACATTACAGATGAAAAAATTTGTGAGACCCTTGAAGTTGTGGGCTCAAAAATGAAGGGTGATGATGGAATTTCTTTGAAAAATCCTACTCCCTATCGGCAGCTTGTGAGATCACTTATGTATCTTAGTATCACACGGCAAGACATATCTCATGTTGTTCATACTGTAAGTCAATTTCAGCATGCTCCCACTTCAGTTCATATGAGTGGTGTACTTCGTATTGTCAGATACATGAAGAGCACAATAAATAAGGGAGTATTTTTTTCTCGTCTTCTAATTTAGAATTGATTGCATATACTGACTCTGATTTGAGAGGTGACCCAAATAACTGTCACTCCACCACTGGTTTTTGTATTTTTTTAGGTGAATCACTGATCTCATGGAGATGCAAGAAACAATAGAAGGTGTCTCTTTCATCGACAGAAGCAGAATATTGAGTCATGGCTTCCACGACTATGGAGATTGTGTGGATTCATCAATTGTTGCAGGATATGAGAAACTGATCCAAAGACCTACACGATTGTATTGTGATAATAAAAGTCCAATCTATATTGCTAAAAATCACACTTTTCATAAGCGTACCAAGCACATTGAGATGGACTGTCACTATGTCAGAGAAGCCTACTTACAAAAAATCATAGACCTCCCTTATGTGACTTTAGAATACCAGTTGGCAGACCTTTTCACAAAGGCGCTATGTTACCCTAGATTTAATTTTCTTCTTGGCAAACTTTCGGTCATCACGCCCTAAGTTTGAAGGGGGTGTTAAATTGTATCAACTCATGTAAACATATATATATATATATTCTTTATGTAGCCCCAGGGACATTTCTGTTATTTCCCATTTTACGCATATTCACACTTGTGAATGTGCATGTAATTTTTCTTCTTTCTTCTTTCTTCTTTCTTCTTTCTTCTTTCTTCTTTCTTCTTCTTTTTTTCTCTTTTCCTTTTTCTCTTTTCTTTTCTTTCTTTATTTTTCTTTTTCCTTTTTCTTTCTACCTTTTTGACTAAAAGTCAAAGGAGGGGGAGACGTTGGACCCCCCTCCAACGGTTAGATTTCTAACCATTGGAGGGGCTCCAACGCCTAGTAGGAGCCCCTCCTTTTGGTCTCCGCTTGTATTATAAATAAGGGTGTATCCCCAGTATTGTAACTCATTCTTTTGGGAGCCTTTGTGCTCACCTTTGCTCACTAGATTCAATCTTTTGCATTTCAAGTGTTCTCTTTGTACTTTTGTGTACTTTATTCAAGTGTTCTTGGTGTGTCTTTGTACACGTATCCCTTCGTGGAGCTTGTGCTTATAGTGCACATCTTTAAAGATATTTTACAGAGGTTATGCTCAAGAATGCTACAATAGGCCCACATGTGTGCAAGTAAGAAACCAATGCTTTCACCTTGTATACATGATACGTGTATCTGCAATAGCACTAAAATGACTAAATACCTATAATCCTAAAATTTTACTAAATAATCTCTAATAACAATATCAGTATAGAGGGTTTAGTGAGAATCTATGTCACATGGGTGCGGGTGCGGCACAATTTCAAAAATTTTGGATACGAAGACTCGGCTATATATATATATATATATATATATATATATATATATATATATATATATATATATATATATATATATATATATATATATATAACAATAATAAGTCGGCTATAGCCCATTAGGGGAATGCTGCATACGTTAATTGTAGACTAACATAACCCATTAGGAGACTTCAACTGTGTACATATGTCCATCTTGTTGTAGCCCATTAGACTTCTCCTAATGGGCTATAGGACATGTCCATCTTGCTGTATACGTTAACAGTTGCACAGACTGTGCAATGCAGTGACTATGCAGTTGCAGTTGCACAGTCTGTGACTATGCAGTTGCAGTTGCAGTTGCAGTTGCACAGTCTGGTTATATATTTTTTTAAAATATATATATAATGATTTTTTTGTTTTTTGCCCTAAAAATAGACATTTATGAACTCGGTCAAAGTTGACCGAGTCCAAAATGTGGACGGACTCAATCTCGACTCGTTGACCGAGTCCAGGCCGTGTCCGAAGCCGCACCCGTGTCCGCACCTGTGTCGGGGCGTGTCGACTCGGGTGCGGCGCCTCCCTAGCCGAGTCCATGTGACATAGGTGAGAATGCATATGTAGATAACCAAAACATGGTTCAGCATGATCCATGAGAAATGGATTCAATGCTGGAAGACCTGAAAAGGATACAAATGTGAATGACCACTTAAGAAACCAGCATCACAATCTCTTTCTTCCACAAAACCTTAATTCTTGATCCCTAGGACTCAAAGCAGAGACCACTCACCACCAAGAGCATAAATACCCTCATGTTTTTGGAATGAGGCACGACATGGGTACGGGAGCATGGTAGAAGTACCCATGTTACATAGGATGCAATATCATGTCTACACGAAGGCAGAGAATCAGCAACTTTATTAGTAACTTAAGAAATAATTTTCCAGGCAATATTGTCCGACATATCAAATTTGAAATGGTGCAATATGAAGACGATCATATGATCCCAGTTCTTACTCATCTGGTTGCATGTAAGTCTATGAATCCATTTTGCCATCTAAATTGTTCTAAGTTGTCCAAGGTTAGGCAATCATGGAAACCCTATCCTCCCTAAACCCAATATCTCTTCCCCCCATTCCTGCAACATGATCTTGATTACCTGCACCTATGCATCAAGAAGGCTGGGTGGACCCAAGCAGTCTAAGGACCCCACATAGAACAATCTTAATGCATAGTGAAAAAACAACAAAGGAAATATGCTTCGAATAGATGAAGTCATCTCTCCATCATTATTCAATCTCTATTCTCTCCAGTGCCACAAAGATTAGAACAGGAAATCAACTGTTCAACTCCACAAAAAAGGAATATTCCTCCTATTTACTCTAAGAAATGACCAGTTTACATATATCCAATATCTTCAAATATGTGCATATTTCATAGAAAGAGAAACTTTCTCTAATGCAATGTTTGTCATACAAAATTTAATTTGAATAAAAAGACTTCTGAAAAAGATGAGTACCAAGTACCAACTAATTCAATGGGAATTCAATGCTTGATAGAAATGCTTATATGTTTATCAGGTTATTAAAGGAATTATGGAAACTCAAAGAGGGTATCTGCATTTATCAAAAAGACATGTTAAATGAATGTTTCATAGTAACAACAAACAACAACAACAACAACTACGCCTTCATCCCAAAACAATTGGGGTCGGCGATATGAACCAAAAAAGAAAGTCATTTTGGGTCTTCCACATGAATCCTTCTCCTCCAATCATTTCTATCCAATGCCATGTCCTCGGTGAGGTTCAAAGCATTCATATCCTTTCCTATCACCTCCATCCATATCTTCCTAGGCCTACCCCGACCTCTTTTAACTAATATATTTTCCCATTTCTCCATCCTTCTAACTGGAGCATCATTAGGCCTTCGCCGAATATGTCCAAACCACCGTAAACGATTCTCTCTCATCTTATTTTCAATGGGTGCAACGCCTACCTTCTTACGTATCTCCTTGTTCTGAATCTTATCTTTTATTGTATTTCCACACATCCATCTCAGCATACGCATCTCAGCTATTGGATAGAAATGAATGTTTCATAGTAACATGGAACAAAATTTCTTAAATACAGAAACAAAAGATATTGGTAATAACACGTTGAAAACAATAATTCAGGTACAAAATGGTGACCACTCACGATATTAAAGAATTCCCTTCATGTCATGAAAAAATGTGAAAGCTAGAGAAGGTGTCGAATTAAAAAGATTAATTAAAAACGAAATCCTAAATAATATTGGTTATTCTATCTTTTAGGTAAAATTATATACTAAACCAATGATGTCAGACAACAGCAAAAGTGGACTACTCAGCGAACCAAACCTCAACATTGAGGCGATCTGTGTAGGAGCCGGATATCCATCCCCCCACTTTAAGGGCAGCATCTTCCCCTTCTACCACCTAAAAAGGAAAAAAACTAAAAATATATCAATCTCTAGCGTACAAACATTTCAGTATATAAGAAAAAGCATATTATTCTGATTCAATATGAAAATTAGCTCGAATGATTTGTCCGATTAACTCAAAAAAAGTTGAAAGTTGACAGTCAACAAAACAACAATTCCTACAAAACGAAATAGAATTACAACACAAAATTGAAAGGAAAGGGAATTTTCAAAGAACAACAAAAAAGGGGGAAATCAATCAATAATAACAACAATTCTGATACTAAACCAAATGCAATTCATATAATTCCCAACGGAAGCAATAAACTAGGGAAAATACGGAAAATAATAAAAGGAGAAGCGATTCGAACCACGATGAGATCCTTGAGATTGCTCGCTTCCAGCAGCTCGAGGACGAAAGAGAGCACCGGGCGGTTCGCGACGGGAAGCAATGCCTTCGGGACGTCCTGAATCGTAGATTATCGTTAACGATCGGATAGAAACAAGAGAGGAGAAGAAACGCAGAGACTAGCGATTCGTTTTCTAGGGATAAACGCTGATCGATCAGAGCTCGCAGAGCGAAAAAATAGGGAAAATGAGAAAAAAAAAGGGAAGGATCGAGGATGGATATACCTTGGAGACGAGAGGAGAGAGTTCCTTCGAGTCGCCTCCAGCGAGAACCACCACCTGAAAACCCATGGCCCCCATTTTCCTTCCCTCCGGTCACTTTCTCCCATCCTCCCTCATCTCTTTTATACCACAGTGTTTCAGGTTTGGACCGAACCCACCTGTCTCCGAATCCGTATGCAGACATGCGTGATGCAAGATGTAAACGGTTCAAATTCGGATTGGATGTGGCCAATACCATATTCGACTAACCCGATTCAGATTTGGATTCGGATGGTGAACAGCTCATACCAGATCCGCTTTTTAAAATGTAAACGAATTCGGATATTAGTCAAATTCATATATTTGTCGGATTCGGTAAAAAAAATCAAAACCGTATTCACATCCAATTATAGTCGGATATAGTTTTGGCTTACCAAATGCAACTAAACCGAATCAAATTTGATCGAATATCGGATAAAATCCGATTCCGGTGAGTCGGTAGGAATCAAAACGGTTTGGATCAGGCAGGATCATGATAGATCCGTGAACCTAACAATCCAATATGTTCCCCAGCGGCCAGTACAGTAGGGGCGCCGACCCGGTCATGAAATAGATCGAATTCACGTTATTGGATCCAGATAATCCGTAAACAAATCTGGATCGCATTGAAGAAAAAAAAAAGCATCAGGTTTATTTGGATCCAGGTCAAAACCAGATAAATAAATAGGTTCAAGCCGGTCTGACCCAACCCATTTTTGTCTATTTCATATGGAAACTAATATACTGGACCCATTTTCTGAGATACAGTATCAGAGATGTTCAGGTCATATCCGGATCCATAATTCTATCATGTATTCCGAATTGGATCCAGTTCTGAAAGTGAACCCATTCATTATCCAGTGTCTCGTCAACCCTGATCTAAATTGCAACCCTACTTTGCTGGCATTGTTTCATGCTTGATTGGATCAAGCATGAAGCATGCTCTCCTGGATTAACCAAATTAATTCAACATATGGAGTGACAATAAAAACTGATGGAATAAGAGTTCGGCCCGAATATTGGGCAGAAAGTCCGAAGTCTGAACTCGAATATTCCTGATGCAAACTAAATCAGAGGTTGTAGACCTAAATCCGGAACTTGATTTTGAACTATCATGCTCGATCCGATGAAAGAAAGATTGAAAACAAGGGTTTTGCATGTAAAACGTATCAATGGGTAAGATTTAATTCGGATCTGATAAAAAGTACAATCCGAATTACAACCCAAATCTGAAATGCTCGATCTTGAAAGTTTAGATCTATAAGGATGCGTTAGGTTCAGATAGGTTGCAAGCAGGGTCAGAGCTTCGAACCGGTTATGAGATGGATCCAGTTCATGTTATTCCATACAGATAATCACATATGAATCCAGGTCAGATTTGGAACAAATAATGTCGAGCTTGTTTGGATCCAAGACAAAGCTGGATAAATAATTAGGTTAGAGCCAGGTTGGAATCGGGTCTGATGAAACCCATTTTGTCTATTTCATATGAAAACTAATATACTTGACCCATTTTCTAAGAATCCAGTATCAGAGATGTTCAGATCAGATCCAGATCCTGAATTCTGCCATGTGTTCTGAGTTGGATCCGGATCTAAAAGTGAACCCATTTATCATCCGGTGCCAGATCAACCCTGACCATTTGCAACCTTATGAATCTCGGAGATTCAACCAAATCCAATCACTTTGCACCACGTACAACGACCAATTCTTGTGCCCCATATGATATGTAGGAGCTAAGTTTCAAAAGGATCGGATTTGATTGGAATTCGATCTGGACCCAAAAATATTTTCTAATATATGGATTTTAATACTCAATGGAGATGTGCGATTTCATCAGAATCGGGCTAATTAACGTTGGACATTTTCCGATTCAGATTTTTTTATGGCCAGGAATCGTCGTTGAGAACCGGGTCTCTTAATGGGCCCACCCCAGCAAAGTAAACCCTAGGTGGGGTCACCAACACCCAAGCCCTTACGGGTTCCACTAGTTAAAGGCACCTGCACACCTGGTGGAAGTAGGGGTGGCAATCGGGTCGGGTTGGCTGGTCGGGTCGGCGGGTCAACATACCTCAACACGAACCCGACCCATTTATTAAACGGGTAACCCGACATGACACGATTAACCCGTTTAATAAATGGGTCGGGTCGAGCCGGGTAAACGGGTTGGCGGGTCAGGTACGAGTAAATGGGTAAACGGGTTGGCGGGCGGGTAAGGTAAACGGGTTGGCGGGTCAAGTTCGGGTAAACGGGTTGACCCGCCCACCTAACCTGTTTATTAAACGGGTCAGCTGGGTTGGCGGGTTGGCATACCCCTAACACGAACCCAACCCATTTAATAAACGGGTTAGACGGGTCGACCAGTTTACGACACGAACCCGGCTAAGAAGCGGGTTGGCGGGTCGTATCAGATTCACTACAAGAAAAACCTCAATTAGCAACGAAAAAAATCTGTCGCAAATTTGCGATAGACTAGCAAGAGAAAACTATTTGTCGCTAACCTTCGAAATATTTGGGACATTAGCGACGGAAAACTTTTTATCATAAAATTCGTCACTAATTAGCGACGGATTTGCAACAAAAAATATCTGTGGCAAGAACCGTCGTAATTTAGCTACTAATAAGCGACAGAAATATTTTGTCGCAAAATTCATCGCTAATTAGCGACGAATTTTGCGACGGAACGTCGCTTGTTAATTCCGTCGCTAATTTTTTATTAAATTAGGGCGCTAAATTCTCCCTCCTTCTCTCTCGTTATAGAGTTGCTTAGGGTGCTTCGCCTCCCTCCTCCCCCAGGTCGACTCCGTCGTCGTTCGCGTCATCTCCGGCGATGGCGACGACCCCTCCGTCGGCGGCGGCACCAAGCCGGGCGGCGTCCTAGCCCACCTCGCCTCTCTGTCTGCCGTACCCAAATCACCCATTTTCATCTTTGAAATTGTGCTCTCATTCTTGCGCATGTCACACACAATTAGTGTAGTGGGATGTCCTCTTGGCTATCAATAGGATCTGTGGAACCTGAATGTTTGAAATGGTAGATAAAAGGATTTTTTGGCCCAAATCAAACTGAGATGCATATGTTAGTGAGTATGAAATGTGCAAGTTTGGTGACATACTGAACTAAGCTTGAAACTAAAGTAGGCTTTTTCATCTTTTCCAAGCACATGCAACAACTTCAGTTGCCTGGGCCCTAGCAACCATAATGTATTTATGAAAACGAAGTTTTGTTTCTTCCTTTCCTCACAATGTGAAAAGAAAAGGAACATGATTTTAAGTGGTCTATTTTCTTCTTCCAAAAAGGTTGCAGTTACCCTTTCCTTCTTCCTGTTTTCATTTTTTTATGTACTATGACCTGAAAAAAAAAAACTAAATTTGGTTTCATGGAATTGTGTAAATGTGGTTTAGTCATGGTGGTTGTTTATAGTGCTCGTTGTATTTGGTCTACAGTAGCATGCACCTGCTGGAGGAGGATGGAAAGAAATCCTAAGCAGATTTTATTTTGACAGTGGGAGTTCCAAGTTGTCAGCGGCCTTGCCGCACCCTCCCTCTCTGATGGGTAGTTGGACCCTATTACTGTGCTACTGGAGCTAACAAAGCTTTTGGTCGTGACATTGTCGACTCACATTACAAAGCATGCCTTTATGCTGGAGTCAACATTAGTGGCATTAATGGTGAAGTTATGCCTGGACAGGTCAATCTCTATCTCTACATGATTTATCTAGTTTGCTCTAAAGTTTGTTCCATCACGACTCTTAAATCTCAAATAGTTGCTTACTCTGTTCCTGCTTCCCTAGTTCTGTTTTTCATTTTCAGATTTGTGCTTTTGTATTAACAGTGGGAGTTTCAAGTTGGTCCTGCTGTTGGTATTTCTGCTGGAGATGAGCTATGGGTTGCTCGCTACATTTTTGAGGTATCCAGAATTGCTTTTGTGATTAAGTTATGGGTTTTTCATTTTTTTTATTTCTGATGTTCATATTTTCTTCTGCAATGTGCTTATGCATGCTCTTTTTCTTTGATAAAATAGAGGATCACAGAAATTGCTGGAGTTGTTCTCTCCTTTGACCCGAAACCTATTCCGGTAATTCAAATATCCCTTGTCTGTTTGCATTGATTGTTTTGTTTCTTTTTGGTTTGCTATCAAACATACATAGGGTAATCACAAAATGAAATTGTAAAACTGTCTCATATTGGTGCATAGATATTTGCATTACTTGTTTCTTTTAAGCATTCTACTGATTGTGTCGATTAATCACAACTTTTGATTTTAGATCTTTCATTTTTGTATTTTCTCTACATTAACTGAAATGTAAAGTTTTTTTGTTTTTTGATTTCTGGGATTTTGTTGATGTGAAAGAGATAGCATTGTTGTATAAACATTTGCTATTTTAGTTTTCATTCATCAATAGTTATGTTAAATTCTCTCTTTGATGAAAAACAGGGTGACTGAAACGGTGTTG
Organism: Nuphar pumila; assembly: GCF_984573655.1. Lineage (NCBI taxonomy): Eukaryota > Viridiplantae > Streptophyta > Magnoliopsida > Nymphaeales > Nymphaeaceae > Nuphar > Nuphar pumila. Next base: position 132,812,839 of record NC_143251.1, read on the forward strand.
GTGCTCATACCAACTACAGGTGAGTTTTTTCTCACTCATCATACAAAAGCTATGACTCCATTTTATGCCTAGTCATGAGTTCCATCTTATCAATGTTGTGTTTGGTGTCCAAATATTCATAATTCTCAACTATCCAATTCTTGTATTTGGCAGCCTTTCGCCATATTGTGCAATACTCTCTTTATATTTTTACTTGCTTTCACAAGAAAATAAAGTGCTCTCTTTTTTCTCAATATCATTCAAAATGATATGATTATCTGTTTTCTTAGTACAAAGTCAATGAGAAGCGATGGTGGAATCGATATCATCAAGGAGGCTATTAGGAAACTAGGCTTGAGACACAAGGAGCACATTAATTTCTGCCTATGGTGAGGGTAATGAAAGGCGACTGACAGGGTGCCATGAGACAGCAGATATCAACACTTTCTCATGGGTAAGCAACTGAGCGCGCGCGCACGTGCGCGCATGTGTGTGTGTGTGTGTGTGTGTGTGTGTGCAATTAAAAAAAGTTGGTTGCTGATTCATTATCGACTAGAAGCTTTCATTCTTATCTTTTTTTTTGTCTGTTGATTTATCAACTAATTGAACATTTTCCTCCCTTTTTGTTTTTTTTTCTTTAATTGTAGGGTGTTGCAAATCGTGGTGCCTCCATCTGTGTTGGTCGTGACACTGAAAAAGCATGAAAAGGTGAGGTCTTTTGAAGCACACACACACATTTTCTGGTGTTAGTTAATGCATCGATAAATATGCTTTGGTTAGAGAGGTGCCTTTGGTTGAAAGCTTATGTTTGCTCTGATTTCAACTCCTGCCACCTTGTGTTAGGTATCTTAGAAAGTTAAGTTTAGCATGCTTGAAGAGGCTAGGAATTCTCGATAGATATTTGCGCAAGTTGTACATGTCAAGCTAAGGGAAAGACTGTCACCATGTGCTGTTCATGGTAGGGCCACTGCTTTGGTAGCCTCTTGTGGCCCACAGGCCCACCATCTCACCAAGCATGTGCATCCTCTGTTACTACTTGATGCATTACAGGCCAATTAAGACATTGCTAATGGATGACATGATGATGAATCCAAGAGAATAACATAGTTTTTCTTAGAAAATTGTGCTTTATTTAATTATTTATGTAGGTCTATTGATCTCAAGTTCTTACAGTCTTAACTAATGTTGGTAACCTCTTGTAGCCCATAGGCCCACCATCTCACCAAGCATGCATGGTTGTGCAATTTGTTTTCTAACATGCATGGTTGCCCAAGGTATTATTTTCCATTTCTTTTTTCTTTATTTTTCTTGAGTCTGTATGGGTTGGTTTCAGAATTAAGAAATGTTAACATGTATACATACATAATTGTTTTTCCTTTCTTTCAAGATGTAGTTCTGTTCCAAAAGGAGCATGGTGGGTCACTTCTTCTCTTAATCTTGTAGTGACTTAGTTTCCATCTTATACACAACTCATCCTTTTGGTAGTCTTGTGTTTAAGTGTTGAGATTCTCCAATAGCTACATTTATTAGTTTGAGTCTGTGCCCAAAATTATAAGCCTTCAAGAAGATGGCGAATGTGATGATCTTTTCTAAAACAAAAACAAAAAACTGAAAATTTGTATCATTCCCATGAATCTCCTGCCAGCACCTGTTCTCTTCTGTATGTGTCTTTAATAATTTGAAACAGTTATCCAAGTTGTACACTTGGCCAATTTGCTGATTTTTTGCATTGGTGCCAGATCATTTCAAGGGAAGAGATTGAGTGGAGACATCCCATCTGTGATTGCCTTGATGCAAGCTCTTGTTGTTCTGTGAGCACCTCTGTCATAAACTTGTGAAATTTTTACTTGCTTGATAAGATAGCATGCAACTCATATAGAGGATAGCCTTCATAGTTTTCAATTAAAGGCATGAAAGATTGAGTTTTCAGTCGTTAAATGTTTACTATTTTGAGTACAAGAAAGTACAACCTCAGATATCAAATGCCATTTTTTTAGTGAAACTTTGTTGTGTTGAAAGGTTTCTTTCTTTTTTTTTTTTTTTTTTGTACCTTGACTATATGATGGATGACAACCTTGAAATAACTTGCTGTTTTTTTTTTTGTTTCAGAGACTTGAGCTGCAACCTTTTGACTGATCCTATACCCCCACTATTGGAAAATTTGACTTACACAGAGAAACTGTAAGTTGATGTTTCTAATCAGAGTCAGACTTGGCATCCTATTTTAGATTTAGATTGATTGTTATTGTCTAGAGGGTAATTAAGGTTTTTTTTTTCTTTTCATTTTTGCTTCAAAATTTTGTATATTTTTGTTGCCAACAGAGAGGTATTATGCTGAGTGTACCTTAAGAAATTCCATGGAATTGAGAATGAGCTTCTTGGATATTTTGTTTGCCTTTTTTTTTATGACAATTCTCATTTTTAAGTGGAGCAACAAGTGAATGGCATATTCTTGAATTTCTTTGGGTTTAATGGGACTGCTGGTGTTTGGAGAAGAAAGGCCTTGGAAGAGTCTGGTGGATGGCTCTAGAGGACCACAATAGGGGACTCGTGATGACTTGTGGAGCCTGATTCAGAGTTTTTTTTTCTTACAGGAGGGGATCCGAGTGTTTCCCCCGGCACAGGTCCCGCTGCGCGGTCAGTGAGCGGGGGTCCACATTTGATTAAAAAATTCAAGGCGTGTACGCCTCGGCTTGAGGCGCGCCTCGCCTCAAGGTGTATGAGGCGCACGCCTCGGGGCTCTTTTTATTAATTTTTTTATAAAAAATTTTGCGACAGATTAGCGACGGATAATATCCGTCGGTAATATTCTGTGATGAATTTTAGATGGTTTGCGACGGATTATATTTCGTCGCTATTTTAGCGACGGAATATAATCCGACGCAAACCCAAATAAGTGCTTATTTAGCGACAAACTCGCGACAGATCATGTTTGTCGCTAATCTGTCGCATATTAGCAACAAATAAATTCTGTCGCTAATTAGCGACTAGGATTATGCGACTGACGCTATCCGTCGCTAATCCACAGTTTTCTTGTAGTGATTTTGCCACCCCTAGGTGGAAGTCAAACCAGGGACGAAGGTGTCAACACCTTCTCCCCAGGCTTGCTGCCACTCAAGCGACCCTGGCAGCATTTTTTGTAGCTGTTTATAAATTTATACATGTAAGAATGATTTTTCCAACCATTTTCTTACTGGGGGCAGTATCACCATATTAGATTCAGATATGATTCAACTCTAACTCACCATATCTCATTTCAGTTTGGGTCCAAGTCCATATCGACTAATCCGATCTGTTCACACCCATCATAGGAGAGGAAGGGTGCGAGCTCAGTTGCCCATATAAGTGAAGGTTATGGTCAGACCTGTCAGGGATAGGCTTGGTCGCCATCTGGTTAGGCCTGGATCTAGTTCTTGTAAGGCCCAGCCTAAAACTAGACCCAGTGATATCTGAATTTGATGCCTCATTTCATCAGGTCTGAGTCCGTTTTCATGTCCGAGGTAGGGCTGGTAGTTAAAGAAGCTGAATGAGTTGAGCTTGAAGTGTTCAAGCTCACCCATTTTTATGGTGAGCCAAGCCAAGTTCGAGCTCAAAATGAGCCAGGCTAGACGAGCTGAGTTCAAGTTGGCTTGTTTATAGAAAAAATATATTGTTTCTGGAAAAAATAGGGTTAAAAAATACATGTAAAATATATCTATAATATATTTCGTACTACCAAACGAGCTTAAAAATATAACATTGATGAGAGCTAACTCATGGGTTATTTGCTTAACATAAATTAAAAGTTTGGGGTATTTAACAAATAAGGTGGGTATATTAAATACGACAAAAGAGTGGGTGGAAATTTTAAAATTGTTCTAAAAAAAAATTTTAACATATAAATTAATCCTACAAATTGCTTTTCTCAAATCTTATTTTCACATTCTTTATTAAGCAAAATTATGAAATAGATTAGTAGATAGGAAGTTATGGATAAAGTGGCAGGTAGTTTACATATATGAGACTAACATATGGAAAATTTACATTTAGCTGCCTGAGAATTCAAATATTTAAGATAGTCCTCCAACCTTTCAAGAAATCTTTCAAATGGTTGCTTGCTTTTTCAAATATTTGAGGTTTTAAATATTCATAATCAATTTTAACTGTTTTTTTCTTTTTTAATTAGATCTCATTTTTGCATTCTTCTACTTCTGTAGCTACACTTAAGGGTAGATAAGTAACTTCGGAAAAAGAAGCAAACTTAGGTGGTCATCCCACCAATTTCTTGAAAGGTTTGGTGTCTATCTTAAATATTTGAAACCTTATGTGGCTATACCCAAACTTGTCATATGTGTTTTTTTTTAAAGGCAAGCTGGGTTGAGGCAGACCCTACCAGTTATACAACAACTATACCATTGGGTTTTGAACCCGCAACTTCCCAACACAAGGTGACGTGCATTAGCTGCTCCTATCAAACAAGCGGAGCCCCCGTTTGTTTGTTATATGTTTTTTTAATAACAAGAGCCTTCGCCCAGAATCCAGCTACTTAATTGACCCCTCCCCAGCGAGGCAAACCCTAAGTGGGACTCATGATTAATCACCTTGCCTTATGTGACCCAACTTCTATATTTAAACCTGTGCACCAGCAGGGTTTGATCCGATGCCTTCATCTCAACTTCTTCACAACCTGTAAGTAGCATAAGTGACAGCCAAGGATAGATGGTTTGTTGAAAGTTGAAACTTTTGGTATTTTATCATTTTGAAACAGGAGTTGCATGTGGCGTGCATGCACATGCAAAGAGTAAATGCTGACAAGCACTTGTACACTACAATGTATGAATACTAACATGCATGCTTGCATACATATTCTCGTTCTTACAACTTTTTTATTTATTTTGAAAAACCTTTCATATCACCAACCACACATTGGA